>NC_049990.1:21146964-21211957 GCF_000003815.2 Branchiostoma floridae | reverse complement strand
AAATACAGCACCGTCCTTGGTCGCTCTATCGATACATATGGATAGGTGCATGGAGCTTCTAATACCAAGTATTAACCGCATGAGAAAATTGGGTCATTTAGCGATGTTACTAGGAACTGCAGCAATGGCGCTGAAACCTATAGCAAGTTATCAACATGGCAAAGACCTCCTACCCTAACCCCCTCCTTTATATATCCCACCACAGAGGTTAAGATCCCGATGACAGCGCCCGTGCTGGTGAAGGTTGAACCCGGACAGGGCCCTTTCTGTAAGACGAACTTCACCGTGTCGTTCTTCGTGCCGTTCGCCGACCAGACCAGCCCGCCCGAACCATCCGACCCCAACGTTTTCACCAACCCTCTGACAGGGATGACAGCTTACGTCAGGTATGGGCAAAGACATTATATGGAGGGACGTTGTGCAATGGCCTTAGTATGGGCTGAGCTTAAAAAAACTTCCAAGGTCCTTCTGCTAAAACCTGGAATTCACATGTTATAACTTAAAAGTAAAGCGTATGTAAAGTTTAGCCATTAAAAAAAAAATTATAACAGTGCAACACTGTTATTGTCTATAGGCTTAACTCTGTTTTATCAGCGCAGCAAGAATCTAAAGCTTGGTTTTTCTATGAATACTGTAAAGTAGAAGAACAAGAAACGCGCAAAATTATGAAACCGTAGCCTGACTAAAATGTCGCTCCTAGCGGCCGGCTCTGCAGTTGCCGTACCGGGAAGGGGTCATTAACCCCAGCCAGCCAGAGATTGTGTATACACAGACGAATAAAACCGAGGTTTCAGCGTAAATTTGAGGGTGCGAATTAATCTCCAGGCAGATATACCTGTGACATAAGGAGTTTAGCTGGCCCGGTGGCTCAGAATACTCCTTGGTGAGCTAAACTCCTTATGCCACCGGTAGATCTGCCTGGAGATTAGGCGCGAATACTCAACAGTATACTAGTACTCTCCATTATTTACTAAGCTGTAGAAACTCTGTGCTAATTTTCTCATGCCTTTCGCAGATATTTCAAGGGATTCGCCAGCGACACAGACTGGACCAGCAATGCTGAGGCTTTATCTAAAAGTCTGGACAACGCTACAGTCAGCTACAACAAGGACTTCTACTACACAGCCGGATATAACAGCCCCTTCCAACCGACAAATAGGCACAACGAAGTCTGGTACCTCAAGTCAGATTAGGAAAACCAAGGAGCCTTTTTTCAACCTCCTTGGGAAAACAAAAACCTTTTATGTAATTGTTTATGCTGCTTATCAGTGTCAATTCGCTTTTTATGCATCTATATGTCTTATTTTCATTTTCTGTTGTGTATCGCCGTTTTGCTTGTAAGTCGTCGGGTATGGTTTTGCAATTAGAAGTAAAGATGTAACAATATATCATGTCTATATGAATTGTCTCAAATTTCTCACAAACGGAATTATGATTATATGATAGACGTATATTTTGATCATTTATATTATTATCAAAGTAGCAGAAAAAGTGAACAATCTAATCAAGAAACTAGGGAGGACATGATTGCACACAGAACTTTTTAGGACAATAAACGTTATAAAGATGAACCAATGGCTTTGCTTTTCATATTGTGTGGGCTTTTCTCAAAGAACATTACGAAATCAGTTCAAAACCTGTGAGATGCGGGATTTTGTAAGGTTTATACTACACGTGCACGTTGTGGCTGTAGTGACACTTTCTGTGTAAAATATATTTCTGAATACCGCCAAGAATATAGAAATTACACCCGCAGGAGTACAATTTACCAAGAATGCAAGAAATGACTGTTGTCGAATGACTTATTTTATTATGAGTAAAAAAATAGTTTGTGTTGTAAGCATGGTTGAGAAATATATTCGTCAAGTTCAGTTCAACAAGATAAACATACACTGTTTGTGGGGAATAACAAGGAGGTTAAATCACCTTGGGAATATTCATGTTTTACGTTATAGCTTGAGATAGCCATAGACCTGATCTAGACATGAAGTGTATTCACTGAGCGTCTTTTGTCGCTAGCGACACATCAAAGGGGCCGCAGGAACTTTGAATGTATTATTCATTATTGGCGGGTCAATCTTTAACCCTTCTCGGAAAGTTTCCCTTTTCTCAAAGTTTCTGCGTATACATACTAGTACTTGAAATAACGAGTATCGTTAGGCTTGGTTACTAATAAGTTGTACAACAGTTTGAGCTGATACATGCACATGCAGTTTGACGTAGCCTCCTTTATAGTAGACTCTACGAGTTACTCTCCAAGCAGGTGTTGGTGGGAAAAATCGTGACCTATTCCTATCATTTTTTTTCGACCGGCCTTCCTAGCCTCTACCAGGATTCGTGGTTTGATGGTCTAATTGTCGAAATTGGACAAATAGAGTCACCGTACTACTCGGCCGGCTGACTCCCCTAGCGTAGTATTTACTCTATTCGACCAATTTCTACAATTAGACCACCAAACCACGAAGCCTGGTAGAGGCTACGGCCTTCCCACCAACCGGCGGTTTGGTGGGAAGGCAGTGGAAGGCCGGTTGAAAAAAAAAAATGATAGGAATAGGTCACGATTTTCCCCACCAACCTCTGCTTGGAGAGTATCTACGAGTCTACTAGAAACCGAGTGCTGTACTAGGAACTGATAACGCATTTTGCCTACCATAGAGATCTGGAAAAAACACGCCATGTCTTTTGTATTGTCTCTCTTCTGGTTTGTGACATTAAAGAGTTAATGAAAAAAAGCTTGTTATAAGCCCCACAAAAACGGACACATCGTAGAGTCTGCCAAGAAGACTGGTATAGAACTGGGTTCTGACATGACAGATAAGACAATCTTTGAAAGTTTGAAAGAGGGACAAGACAGAATCTTTACCTTGCGTAAAATGTCCAAGTAAAAAAAAAAGTAAAACTGAGCAAGGAGGTTTCTAAAAATAACTCATTGAAACAAAACGACACAGATATTGGCCATGGATTAATGACTCTTCGGAACCCAAGAAATTAATTTTGTGATTTCCGTTGCCAGAAACATCTTAATATGAATCCATTTCGCTTCATTAATGAGATTGGTTTTATGAAGACTTATAATTGTGTACTATTAAAACTCAACTATTTCAAAGTCGGATTCTCTGATATCATTGATCCGTCAGATTTTGTATTTTTTTTCTGTCGTGTAACTCCATTGTTCAAGCTTCCAGCAACAAACGCGAACCGACAACAATATATTTTGTCTCTTTACAAGTACGTCACAAAGAGAAGAAAGCCGTCGGCTTCGCCGCCTTTTAGACCAATCAAGGTATTCCGATTTGTCGAGTTAGCACGCCGTTGACTACAAGGTAGCGTCGTGAAAAAACTCGCGTCACCACTCAAGGTAACGTCTGTTGGTTTTACCATTCTTGGCGGCGCGGAGGGATCAAAGCGACCACATTACCGTATGAAAGGAAACCTTACAAGCGGGCAGGGCAACACGTTAGATTACAGGCCTGCCGCTTGTCATCACACCGGCGCGAGTCGTTTGCATCACAGATCCCAATAAAAAAATCAAGTACTCTGACGATTTTCCCACAACTCATTTTCCACTTCACTAGGACCCGTTTTCGGATTTTCCCAGGGTTTCTATCATGAATATATTCATCGTGGGAAGAAGTAACGTCTTTGTCAAGAAACTAGGATCTTGAAGACTTTGCTATTAAAGAACTTTTACGTACTCCCCCGGGTTATGTCAACGTTAAAGTAGAACTCTTGTAACCTGTTCAATGCGGAGAAAATGAAACAAAAACATGTTTTTTAATACAAAATGTTATTTGTGGGAATGATAAAGATTGGGGTCTATGTACGCATTTGCACTTGAAAGAGGACAACTAATATTCGTTCTAGTATCATAGTTACAATCACTAGTTGAGTGTGGTAGTTTTTCATCTTTGCTCAGTACCCTAGACTTATCGGATAAGCCTTTTAATGCAGTCTTTTCGTGAACTTTAACAAGATTATGTGGAAAACAATCAGACAGGAAGCCAGTTGTCTAGTCATGGTCATTCCGACAAACTCGCGTTGTTTCTATCAAAATTCTTATTTCCTATGCCAGAATTTTTTAAAAACAAAACTGCAAAAATTAAAATCGAACTCAAAGCTACAAAAACAACGAAGGAATGAGTAATTCACTAATTGGCGCCTTTTTTCCAGAAACAACTCGCGCTGAAACCTCCAAACTTCACAGGGAGCGGCATCCACTGGTCCAATTAGTAAAATCAAGAGATTTTTGCCGCTCTGCCAATCACAGGACGCCATGGTCTCTCTCGTGTCAACCAGAAGGCGATTTTCGCCACTTCAAAGGTGCCGACAAGGTACAGCGCTGAAGCCGTACAAGGACATGAAAGACCTCGCCGTCATTCATCGCCAAGTGCTACCACAACACGGCGCGGCGTGCACAAGCCAGACCCAAGCGGCTACTCTGCATATCCAAAGGCCGATAGATTACAAAAACTCGACACCAGTCTGGGGAAGTTCACTCTTGAGTTGACAGTCGGATCGAGAACTACTCTGTGCTAAGACTTCTTCCAGTGATCTTGATTCTCGTCGCACGCTTACTCTATCTACAGGTATGTAATATATTATACTGATATGTGGTGGTGTGGCAATATTTGCCATGCGATCTAATTCTGTCACCTCTTTATCTTTTATATTTCGTTTTACACTATTTTTGGTGTAACAAAAAACTTTTACTCAAGTTTTGGGTGTATATGCTGACCAAGAAACACTGTAGTTCGCTATCGAGCAAACTATCAGTAAAATCAATGTATCTGCTTGGTTTTGGTAAAATCAAGGAGGTTTTCAAGTAGGTTGCTTCAATTCTAAGACTTTCCAACTAATGTGCGTTATTTCATGTTACAGGACCATGTCGGTGACCACAACAGCGGGACTGATGTACCCTTACCCCGCCTCCATGTACGCACCGTGGCCCGCCGTACCCGTGTTCTCGTCCTGCTACGTCCCCGCGGTCCCAAGCCACTGGTAAGGAGATGTTCGCTATCTTTTCATGAGTTACCAAAAAAAAATAAGCACATTTCCTTATACACTAGCCATGTGATGCAGTATAACTTCTTCCCTGTTGTCTCTTGTAGTTGTAATTTGTACATAGTGATTCTTGTCGTATATCTAGACGACCAGTGTTGGTATTTATTTGATAGATAGTAGATAGAAATGCAAGTGAATACTGTTGTGTACATAATTGCTATTTGCGACCATACAGAGAGCATGTAAATGTTCACGGTAACTAAAGGAAGATTTGTTTTTCACAGCTCGCCGAACCGTTTGGCGGCCTCTGCACTCCTGACCCTGGGAGAGACCCCCACCGTCCACACCACCCCCAAGCCGGTCCGTCGCTCCAGCGGGTTCAGCTTCGCCTCTCTCCCCAGCGACATCGCCCGAGAGACGGAGGCTAAGGAGGCGCAGATCAGGAGGCTTTCCGTCAGCCCCATCCCCGTCAGCTCACCGTACCCCGTCTCGCCGTCCTACGGGAGCGCCAGCCCACCCCTCCCGTACAGCGTCGAGCTCCTGTCCGGTGTCCAGTTCCCCGTCGACAACACGAGGACGTGGACCTCCAGTCCAATTCCCGACTCCGATCGGTCGCGGTCTCCAGTCGAGAGCACGCCGGAGGAAGCCCAAGTCAAGTTCCCGTGCGGACAGTGTGGGAAGGTGTACTCCCGTCGCAGCACTCTCAACGCACATCTCCGCACACACGACGGACAGAAACCGTTCGAGTGCAAGGACTGCGGTAAGACCTTCACCCAGGCGGCTAACCTGACGGCTCACCAGCGCATCCACACCGGGGACCGCCCCTACAAGTGCCCGATCTGCAATCGCGGGTTCTCCCAGAGCTCCTCGGTCACCACGCACCTCCGGACCCACAGCGGGGAGAAGCCGTACCGCTGTACGATGTGCCCGCGAGCCTTCGCCGACGCCTCGACCCTGACCAAGCACATCCGGACCCACACCAACGAGAAGCCTTACCAGTGTAGCAGCTGCGGACTCAGCTTCACCCAGTCGGGAAACCTGAAACGGCACATGAAGGTGCACGACAAGAGGAAGGTCACTTCCTAGACAAACTTCCGATGAGCTCAGAGACATTTGATAAAGAACTTTTGACTATATGTATATATTACACCGTGTTTATAGACATGGTCGATATAAAAAAGTTTATTTTTCATATGCATATCAGCTTTATCTACCTCATTTTCTGTGTGATGAAGAGTGGCACTTTAGTCACGTACAGTTTGCGTTTCATCTTGTAAGAGGAAAAACAGTTTGCGATTCATATTGCAAGAGGAAAAACACACTTTGAGTAAATTTGCGGAATATTTTTTTTTGTTCTATTCTTGCGTGCCGGTCTCGCCTATGATGTTGTACACTGTTGCACAGTTGAACAAAAGAAAAAGCTTATTCTTTTGATCCCGATTTACATCTGTATATAATCTGTGAAAGAAGTCTAGCGTCTTTAAAACGACCAACAATCACATATTCTTGTGAATTGTCTGGGATATTACGATGTGTGTTTGTTTGACATTGATTGTTGAATAAACTGTTGTCTGACAATGAGTGTGTTCGTGTGTTTGCTGGGGTTTACAAAAGCGAGTAGAGTAGAAGAACAACATTCAACCGTCCGCTAGGAATTTGTAGAATAAACTTTTTGATCGTGCAAGTGTAAAGAAAACTCAACTGGCACTTAGTTGTTGGTAGAATGGTTGATTTTAACTTAAAACGTGTTTGAATAGAAATTCCTCGATTGTAGTCGTTAAAATGATAACAAAGCTATTTACTCAATGTCATCTTATCAAGGAGGTTTAAATTCAATTCCCCATGAACGCTTGAGTTTTGTCTTTTGAGCCCTGTTTGAGGTGATCTCCAAGCAGATTCCTCCGGTGGCATAAAGCAGTAACATAAGCTGGGGAAGGACTTCAGCCGGCAGAGGGGTAAAATTGGCCACCTGAAGTCCTTCCCCAGCTTATGTTACTGTTTTATGCCACCGGAGGAATTCTGCTTGGAGATTATGTTTGAGGTAATTAGCCTGTTACTAAATAATAAATACAATAAAGTTAAGAATGTCTAAAAAATACAGCAAAAGATGAATTCTGATTGTAAGATCTAACGTTACTAATATAGCTGATAAAAGTACAGCTCAAAGTTCTTTCCTCACAGTATAAGGTTTTGTCATAAATGCTGAAACTGAGAGCTAGTTACCGGTCTAGGTAAGATACGTTGATTGTATAAAGATAATCAGGACACTGGTATCATCAACTCTAAACTTTGACCTCCTTGGCGCCATTTTCGCTCGGGTCAAAGAAGGGATCGAAGGATGGCTGGACGAAAGAAACGCAAGTCTAATATCTTAGACGATTTAGAGCCAGATCTGAGCCTACAATGCCTTCCTTCTGCACTCCAAGAGAAGCTGATGCCTTTCCAGAGGGAAGGGGTGAAGTTTGCACTGAAGAAACACGGAAGGTAACGTCTAAATTTAGGCTGTTTCGCTCGGCAGAAATTTTGACATCTGGTTTGAGTTTGGAACTCGCTTGTTTTGATAAAGGAAGTTTCTGACAATCTCGTTTTGATCGTTGGTTGCACTGTATTCTGTATTCTGATCATATGAATGAATAAAGGAAAATTTACAATACATATTAAGTTACTAGTACGTAACAAGCAAGTAGCTATAGTGAGCCGTATCAAAATTTATTTGATTTATAATTGTATGATTAAAACTAACTGCTACTTTGATAAAACGTCCTGTGCCTTTTTCAATTCAGGCGTGTCAAAACGTGTATCTTTTCCAAGATCTGCATTTTCTGTCTGAACATGTCATCTTACGTTATTATGATATTTATCACAATCATTCTACGTGTAATTTTTTTCTTTAAACTTGTCTCTTTACATCTTGTTCCAGATGCCTGATAGGTGATGAGGTATGTAGATTTCTAGACAAATTAGTCGGAATTTGTGATTAGTACTAGTAGAAGACTATATTATTTAATGATAGAAGGTATTAAGTGACTAGAAAGTAGTGTAGAGATCAATGCAGCCTCAGAATGTGACTGATCTCCTATCTGAGAACTGTATGGTGTTTTCTCACATCTACTTGGAGAGGAAAACCTTTTGTCTGCTACATGTTTTGTATGTTTTTGTTATGTGCAATATGTATCTACAAATGTGATTTTGCTTTCTTTGTAACCAGGAAAACAGGCAGTTATATTTTTTGCTAAAAGGTTTCAAAGTGAACAAAATAATATGTCTCTGTCGGTTTAAATCCTGACATGCTAGGATGTTGTGTTCAGGAGAAAGTTACTTATAAGTAAGTTAACACGCCATTCCTCACTCCATTCAGGTGTGCAAATGTGAACCTGACTTACATGTAGGTTGGGGAGGTAAAATTCAGTGAACGGAGTAATGAGCTCAGTCTTCCAATACCGTGCAATAGACACAGTAGATAACAACCCAGTGCCTACCGCCTCCGAAATGTTCTGTTACTTTACCTACTAAGTACATGTACAGTCAAACCTGCCCAAGACGACCACCCGGGGGACCGGGAAAAAGCGGTCGATTTGGACAGGTGGTCGCTGAGAAGAGTATCGACTCAAAACATGCCCGATGCAAAGTATAAATGGTTTCCGTTGTGTTTAATGGCAAATAGCAAGCACACTGCACGCACGCAAAGAAGCCAGGTCTTTAATGTCAAATACAACACGCACACTGTAAACTGTAAATTTAACCCCAAAATCAGACGCAAACTGGCCGATTTCGGCACAAAATCGAGCTAGTTATCATCAAAGATCGATGAAAACCTAAATTTTGAAAATGATGCGGTCGTTATGGGTCCCAATTTGGGCCGGTCGCAGTCGCGTTGGCCAGGTGGTCGTTGAGAAAAGGTCGCTTAATGCTTACGTCAATGGGAAAATAAATCGGGACCGAGAAAAAGCGGTCGAAATGGCCAGGTGGTCGCTGAGAAGAGGTGGTCGCTCGGGTAGGTTTGACTGTACCTTTTTTTTACGAAGATGGGCCTGGGAAAGACCCTGCAGGCCATAGCAGTGGCGTACCACTACAGACGGGAGTGGCCGGTGCTGGTGGTGGTACCGTCATCACTGAAGTACCAATGGGTGGAGGAACTGGAGCGCTGGGTACCAGACCTGGAACCCACACATATACATGTGGTCAGCTCCAGGGATGACATCAGGTACTGGTAAAAGGGCTGCATACCTGTACTTATCTGTATCTGTATCTATATAGCCAGTATAACGGCCCCTTCGGTGTAACACACCAGCTTCGCAGGAAGATGGCGCGGAAGCAGCTGGTTATACTACACCGAAGGACCGGTCGCATGTAACTATTGCAAGTTGTACTTGGTGATAACAAATTCCACTCTACGATAGGTGATGTAGTACCTACTGTACCAGGAAAATCGATTTGGTCCAGGTCCAAAAACCGGATCATGCACTGTACCTATATATCTTAGAATGTCAAATTTTCATCTCACATCATGGCCTCATGCGACACCAAACGTGATCAAATTGACACATAAGGGACAGTGCAAAAAGGGAGCTTGTCAGTGGTTTGTCTCCCACTCTAGGGCTGTAATTGGAGAGCCTGTAATATAGTGTAAAGTTGTGCTATAACAAAAATCAACATGTAGAGCTTGAGGTTCTTGGTGAATCAGTTTTAGTGGGTGAACATATACTAGTGGTAGTCACATACAAGTTTTCCTCCCAGCCCTATTTTCAAACAAAGCTATGGTAGATCTGATCCTATTCAATATTGATAAATAATTCCGAAGATAATTTCTGGATTTAAACTCCCCCCATTGTGAACACTTACATGAAATTAAAGCTTCATAAAATCAAATTAGAAGAAAAGTTGATAACTTTGGCTAAACATATGTTTGTGCATTTGTTTCAGGAACATTGCCACAGCACAGGTGACCATCCTGGGGTATGGACTGATACAGAGAGTGGATCAGCCACTGATGAAGGCTCTTCATGACCAGAACTTTCAGGTCAGTCATCATCAACAGTTCTCTTCCTTCCTCAGCTATAGCTACCCGAGTTTAGTTTTTTTCTTTCAACAACAGCGATCGCTGTTGTTGTTTACATCCAGGTCGATTGCTGGTGCCTACCAGGACGCCAGTAGATTGAATTAAGAATTGATATATAAATTAGCAGATCAAATTATTGGTTTATATGTAAATCAATCTTTTGCCAAACACCTGCATTTTGCCTACCACTGCGTCACCGTGACATCACCGCGATAGCTCGTATAAAGATTATTCACGCATTTTATTATTATTATTTCTTAACAAAATTACGTACCAAGTAATTTAGGACTAGTTTTGAGACAGTAGTTGGTATAAACTTAAAGTACATGTACTCTCACCTCTCAAATAAACGTACCGGTACGTTTATTTTTTTCCGCCTCAAAATCCACCCGGTACGTCCTTATTTTAGACGGTACGTTTATTTTTTTTCAAATTGGGGCTTTCTTTACTAACCAGGGACCCCAAAAATATTGCAAGTTTGGTATTTTCTGCCCATATTTCCGCTGTATTTTTGCTTAATATTCACTATTTTTCGGACGAGGCATCGCGGATTTCCAAACCCAAACATAACTAGGGATGCGTACCGGTACGCAGGACCAGTTCTGGACTTGCAAAAACGTTTCGGTTCAGGTCCAAAAATACCGGAACACAAGTGGTTCGGCACTGGACTCGTAAAAAAATATATCCTTTTCGTTTTGAACCATCTTTAACCTTCCAAAAATCTTGAAATGTTGCGCTGAACAAAGACGAAAACATCGAGGTCACATGCTACACACACAGTCGCTTACTTCCGTAAATTCTCTATCAAAACACAGAAATTAACCACCAACCAAACAAATTAAAAAGTTACCCATACTTTTCCACTATTTTTCACCCGTAGTCAACTTGTTTTAATGTTCCAGCAACGAAAAAATCATTCCAAAACAAAGCATAGCGTTCAATCGGCTCGAAAAGATCCGCCATGTTGGATTCATCAACTCACGCCGAATCTCGCGGTAATGCGCGAGAGAATCATATATTTTCTGCAGTACCGGTATTTCTCGATAGGGGGCAGTGTCTATGACCGTGGTTTCTGCAACATTGAAAATAGCACAAGTGGTGAATAAGGTATTCTAAGTTGGAATGTTTCTTCAAAATGTTATTTTGTAACAATGATTATAAAATAAACTTCTTTTTTTATTTCTTCAATTTTTATTTTCATTCATTTTTTTACTTTTATTTTAATCTTTGTTGATGGTGTAACACTCAGATAAAGAAAATATGTGCAATAACATAGGAATTATTCTGTTCATTATTTATACAATTAACTGATATGGTAATAAAAAAAAAATAACTGATATGGTACTGAGGCATAAATAAATAAAAAGAGCCTACCTGCTTATCATCTTCTCTTGGACTGAAGTAGCATTGGCACAGTTTACATGTCAATTTGGTATTTTTCCGGGGGGTACTTTTATTCCAGGGGGTACTTTTATTAGATTTTGAAGATTTGTCCAGGGGGTACTTTTATTCCAGGGGGTACTTCTATTTGAGAGGTGAGAGTACAAGTTCAAATGTCTAATTTTTCTTTTGGTATATGAAGTTGTTTTTTGTCTCTGTCAGGTGATAATAGTTGATGAGTCACACTACCTGAAGAACAGACAGGCTGTTCGTACCAAGGGGCTGGTGCCGCTGGTGAAGACTGCCAGACGGGCCCTCCTACTCACAGGGACTCCTGCCCTGGCCAGGCCGGCCGAGGTCAGAACTTTAAAAAAAGATTCTCTTTAGCTGAAATGAGCTTTTGAACATAGTGCAGACTGTGCTTCCCTCATTTGGGAAGTGCTAATTTAGGTAGCATGCATAGTCCAGTGGTTGGCGGCCCTTCCTCTGAAACTAAAAGCCATGAGTTAGATTCCGGCTGTTGCTCATCTGACATGCACACTACTGGAATCATTAGGTTTGCATTCCTTATGATGGAACATGAAGGCATGGTCCACTGTTCATTATGCTTGCCAAAAAAGCAGATAGGGGAATTTTTCCGGTACAATGAACCTGTAAATACTGTACATAGCGTCTGTCTTCTCTGTTACAACAAGTGGAAGAATAGCTCTTCTGTGAGCTAAAGCTGGACCGAGATCACTTTGACTTCACCTTATACAAATTGCTAAATAAGACTGATAAAAAGAAATGCTCCTTATGTAAAGTAGCATTTAACCAGCTCTGTGAGAATCATATAGAACATACAGTTAATTACCTTTTTCTGTCCTTCCTACTTAGCTGTTCCCACAAGTGGACGCCCTCCTACCAGGGAAGTTTGGCAACTGGACTCAGTTCTCCAAACGTTACTGCGACGCCCACCGACAGTTCTACGGCAGGTTCTCGCGCTGGGATACCAGGCAGGTTTTTTGGCTTCACCTCGTGGTCTCTTCCCATAGCAGTGTCCAGGAAAATTATTACATTTCTGGAAATACCTTCAGTTCTGGTCTTTGTACGTGGCACTGTTAGAAGTTACTTGAGTGCAGTGCCACATTGTTTTCGTCAGTCCCAAAAGCAAAAGAAAGGGGAAACAAATCTCACACACATGTGCATATGTTGATCCATACTGCAATTCTACAATATGTAATACTCGCTGTTCTGTTTTGCAGTGGAGCTTCCAATCTTGCGGAGCTTCACAGTAACCTACAACCCCTCATGATTCGCAGACTGAAGGCCCAGGTGAGATCTTATGATTCGTCAGTTATTATTAAATGTTAAAATCAGTACAAATATACTGCACATTCCTTCATGTCATATTCCTGTAATACAGACATTAGCATTCAAAAATAGCTTCTTCACCTTTATCTTTGAGGTAACTTATATCTGTTGTTTGTAAAAACAAGGTATTTAGGAACATCAAAGTGACGGACAGTGATTTCAAACTACATACTTTGTTTTGAAAATGTTGCAATTTGAAACCACCGTCCATTGACTTGATATCCTCAAATACTGTTTTAAATACAATGAATATAGGTTACCCCACGGATAAAGGTAAACTCTGTTATTCAGAATGATTGACAGATATCGCTGCTTTTGTATCTCGCAGGTCCTTACCCAACTTCCTCCCAAGAGGAGACAAAGGATTCCTTTCGATGTCCCTGAGGGGCAGCATAAAAAGGTGCTGATGACTTACGTTTAGTTTTATGCACACATGATTACCTCATATTTTCTCTTTTCTTTACATTCATTTTTCTCTTTTTTTAATATTCTACCCAATATGAAAATTACTTAATGCTCAACAACAGAAACAAAGCATTGACATTAAAAGAAAACATTTAATGTAACTGTTACACTGTAAAAAGTGGAATTTTTTTTCTCTAAACATTCTTCACAATGATAATATTACTGGAGGCTCTTTCTTGTCAGACTTTCCTCACTTTACTCAAGTGAAAAATGAGTCGTCCCTCGGATAGGACGTTAAAGGAGGTCCCGTGTGTGGGGAGAGCCATACCCTATGCACGTTAAAGAACCCGCCACATGTGCGAACATCCACCCGAGCGGATCAAACCATTCTGGCCAAAATAGGGGTAGGGAATCTCCCGAGCAGCCCTCGTAACCCCTGCTTCGCCTATCGGGTCAGTTAGTCCACACTCATAGTGAGCAATTGGGCTGGTCTCAATCATGATGTTTCTGACCTAGGGCGAAGAGTTGCTGTTACAGTTCCAATCATGTAACCCGTAACCTTGAGTGGCCTTCAGGCCTTGTTACGTGGTGACCATTGAGTAAAAAAAAAAAAAGAACAACAGAAAGAACGTACTCTCATTTATTTCATTGTTAAATTGTTAACAATACCACTAGTTCACCTTTAACTGTGGAGTAACTGATATCCGTTGTATTGAAAAAAGGAAGATTTAGGAATAGTAAGTCGATGGACAGTGGATTCAAATTGCAATATTTTCAAAATATTTCAGTTTGAAACCATGGTCCGTTGACTTGACATCCTTAAATATCCTGATTTTAAATGCTGTAAATGCATTTAAGTTTGTGAGGATTTAACTTCGCGGTAGCAGGAATAGGGACTTTTTGCGGTAGTTTTAAGTTCGCTGTAGCACCATGCATTGTAGTCTCTGACTGTCATGGAAAAATGTTCGCGGTGGTTTTAAATTCGTGGTGAAGTGGCACCACGAAAACCGCGAACATAAACCCACCACGGACTTTTCTGCATTTACAGTACAATCTATATATTTCCCTACAGATAAAGGTGAACTAACGTTAACAATTTTGTGCTAAGTGATTGAATGTTGACTGTGTGTTGCATAAAGGAGTTGGACAAGCTGGCAGGGGAATGGAGGGACCTGATTGGTGGAGGTGCTGTGCCACAGTCACATGACCAGCCAGGGATGATTGACAACCCCAGCTTTCTCATCCGTCAGCTGATTGTACAATGGTACCACACCACTGCACTGGCCAAGGTAGATGCTTTATTGTGTTTGCAGTCTACAATGACATGATTTTGCAACCTTTTGTGCTTAATTGAGGACAAATATTATGTGAAAAATGCTGCATACTAGTACAATTCATGAGCATGATTCATTGATACTAATACTAGTAGTATGCATTTACTAGTTAATTTGTGCATCAGGGAGTATTAGAAGTTGGAAAAAAAAGATGAAAAATATATCTGCATAATAAGTTAGATGCCATTCAGTATTTTACATGTCACACAGGCTAGTCCATTGCTGGGACCCCACAGCAGTATAATGAAACACGGTGTACATGTACTATAATTCTGATAACGGTACTATAATTCTGATAACGGTAATATGATTTTAGCAACTTTAGTGGTCACTATTCAACGGCAAAAATTTTATCATTGCAATTAATGGATCACTGTGCTGAGGCCAGGTAGAGCCATTTTCCCATCACTAAAAGAAAAAGCTGTAAACTACTACCTTTTCTCACAACTGCTTAAAGTCACCTGAGTTAGCGCTAAATGGCAGCTGCTCCACACTTTTGCAATTTAGCCAGGCCTATCGTAGGCTCCTCACAATTCAGCCCCTTGCTGCAAAGAGAGAGTTTTATTAGTTGGCCGACCCAATAACAATTGCTACAATTACTGACTGCGATACTGCATCATCATATCAAGGAGGTTTGATCATATTGTATGGCTTTTCTTTGTAGAACTGCAGACAATGGCTTTTAATTTACATGTACTATTGTGTCCTTTAGGCAGGTTCTGTGCAAGAGTACATCAAGGTTCTACTGGAGAATGACCCCATGAAGTTCATCGTGTTTGGTCACCACAAGCACATGCTACAGGCCGTCACCCAGACACTCATCCACAGCAAGGTCAAGTACATACGGATCGATGGCTCTGTGCCCAGCGCTGAGAGAACGGTAGGTTTCAGTACTACAGCATACACTGTAGTTGAGAAAGCACATGTTTATTAAGTTTTGTGATACTGTAAATGCGTTTTAGTTCACAAGGATTTAATTTTGTAAAAGGAAGAAAAGGGAGTGTTTGCAGTTGTAGTTGTGTAACGTTAGTAGTATTCATTTTGATGTGGAACAGCAAACATGAATTAAAACCAAAAAAAAAATTTTCACACTTATGATAATGATACATACATGATTGGATTCATAATGTCTAATGTGTGAAATATGGTTACTTGTACTTGCACCCTCAAGAATGCTACATTGTTTCTTTACAAGAGGGTAAATTGAAGCCCTAAATCTACTGCCTGAAAGCACAGGAAAGTACAGGTTTTTCAAGTCTTATCAAGAATAACAGAAAATCATTGCACTTGATTGCAGGCATTTTGTAGGATATGGCTCTATTTATGCCATAAGAAGAGTTGAAATATGACTGGCATAATATATTTCCTACTTTATTTTGGTAATGTTGTGTAGATAGACAGGTGACTCCAAGAATTAACTGAAGACTGTGTATGTCTTTTCTTCTCTTCACAGCACCTTGTACAGCAGTTTCAAGGAGACCCAACAATTAAAGTTGCAGTTCTGAGTATTCTAGCTGCAGGAACGGTAAGCCAAGAATCTAACGTTACTTCACAGGGTTCCCTATTTCTGTTATAAAAAAGGGATAAGGATACCAAGTTGACAGACTGGTTTCAAATTACAATACACACATTTGAAACCATCATTGTTGATTTGTAGGTTATCCCACGGATAAATATGAACTAGCATTATACGTTTCGGTAGTGTAGACGTACATGTACATGGATCACAGACACTGCTTGCACTATGATGGATAGAGGTCATGCTAGATAACATGTATGAAAGCACAAAGTATGTTGTTTGAACCTGTTCAACTATTGACAAGAAACTTTCTGATCAGCAGAATTCTGCCTGATTTTTTTCTTATGATATTGCAATTGTGTTCTTCCCCCAGGGGTTGACGTTGACAGCTGCGAGTCACGTGGTGTTTGCGGAGCTGTACTGGACCCCCGGGGTGCTGGAGCAGGCCGAGGACCGCGCCCACCGGATCGGGCAGCACAACTCCGTCCACGTGCACTACCTGGTCGCCAGGAACACCATCGACGACTGGATGTGGAGCATGCTCACTAGAAAGGTGTTAACGCTAGTTCACCATTATCCGCGAGGTACCGGTAACCCATATCTGTTCTATGTACAAACAGGTAATTTAGTGATATCAAGTCGATGGACAGTGGTTTTAATTTGCATTTGTGTTAGGTATTGCAGTTTGAAACCTCCTTCTGTTGACTTGATATCCCTAGATACCCTAGTCTTGAATAGAACGGATAAAGGTTACCCTGCGAATAAAGGTGAGCTAGTGTTACAATCAAATAAGAATACAAAACAGAATAGAAGGATTTGAATATGTTTAAGATTGCAGGGCCAGAATTGTTTTGTTACGTTGAACAAGTCAAGACTTTTCTGTCCTCCTGCACCTATTATTTTTGTATTTTGAAATTCTTAAAAACAAAACCAAAATGGAATGTTTGAGTGTGCAGATGAAACAGTTACAAGTGACTTTCCCTCGGAAAGGATGTTAGATGGATGTTCTGTGTTTGGGATAGCCACACCTCAGGTATGTCACAGTTATTGAAAAGAGTAGGGGTCCTGTCAATTCTTCCACAGATGTGGTAAAAACTAAATAAATGTCTAAACTCTGAGCCCACTTGCAATTGATAATGTATCTATCTCCATATGTATTGCCGGCACTAATGTTGCTAGGTAGAGATAATGTGGGTTTGTTATGTAGGAACTCTGAGCTTACTATTGTATGTCCCTCCAGGTGAGTGTAGTGACCAGTACCCTGAACAGGAAGCTTGCTGTGCTCCAGTATAATAAGTTATATAGTAAGTTAGTAACTCTCAGAGCTTACTTGACATTGTCTATGCCCCTCTAGGTCAGTGTAGTGACCAGTACCCTGAACGGGAAGCTGGCAGAGCTCCATGCTGAGGAGTGTGATAAGGACCAGGCTGAGTTCCTGTCCAGGGCTGCTGTCTGGTTACCAGGGGAACAGCAGGAGGAGGATGACAGCTTCTTCTTCACACAGGTTTAATTATCATCGAATATCTGAATTCTTCCATGAGAATGAAGTAGATTGGTAGCCTGGGTACCGTCCGATCACTTCCAGGGCTTCTTCTACTTGCTGGCAGCGAGTGTATGGAGATTCGTAACCGTAGTAATAGGATGGTACCCAGGCTAGAGGAATGTTGTTCAGCTGAAACTTCTGGTTCGTAAAAGTGTTACAGTCTTGTTTTGTCCTTAAGTCAGTTTTTCAGTATACATGTGTTTGCCCTAGAGATGATCTTCAATTGTTCATTTTCTTACGATATTGTCGCTTACAGCCAAATACGCAGAAGGACTTGCGATCCTACTTCACACCAAAGAGTGGCCGCGGACAAAAAGCGCAACCTTCGGACAAACCGAAAACCAGCATGGGTACCGGAAGTGTGTCGCTCATCCTTGAAGATGATGATGATGATGAAGGGGACTTCAGAGATGTACAAAAGGCGCACCGCTCCAGTAGATCTGACATGTTTGTGATTGACTCTGACACTGAGAGTACTGCTGATGAGAGTGAGAAGAGTATAGCTCATCTCTTGTCCGGTGGAAAAATGGGCGCCATTGACAGCGATACTTCTTCGTCATCTGACACTATCATAGGGTACGATCAGAATGTCGACGATGGCTCCTCTCTCATTGGTCAAGAAAAAAAGTCTGTCATTGGTCAAGAAATAGATCTAGATGTTGCCACACCAAGCAGTAAGAGAAGCAAGTCGGACGACAGAAGTTCTGAAAAGGAAGCAGAAGATTCTAGCAGTGGGAGGGCAGAGAATCATGCAGAAGTGTCAGGATGGGGCTGTTCACTCTGTACCTTTCATAACCATGAACTGCTGAAGGTCTGTGAGATGTGTGAGACACCAAGGAAAAAAGGTGAGATGTTTTTGCTCAACATAACTGCTAACTTGATGTATTTTGTTCAACTGATTGCACCAGATGTCAGCAATGCTGACACGGTATCACATTGCAATGCATTGTCACAGTGCTAAAGAAATAAAAGAAAATTCAATAGAATATACAAGTGGAATCATAAATGCTGATTGTTTAATATCAGGGAAGACCAAAATACAAAGAAATTTATGTTTAAGACCATCTTGGAAAGTCTGTTAAAAAAGTGTCACGTAGTTATGCTCCACATTTAGGTTGTAAATCACCAAAAGTACTTTCATTGGTGATGGATTCAGATAAACCGCCTTATCTTTCAACAATTTCTTTGATTTTATTTCTCAGAGAGACCCTCAACTCGGAGCCAGCAAAGACAATCTGACAGTGACTTTAGCAGCCCTACTCTTAACGTCGCAAAGGAGTCAAAAGCAAGACACTTGAGAAGAGATGCTTCTTTAGGTCTGGGAACTCCTGATTCCAAAGCAGGTGAAGACAAGACAGTTACTGATGATGCACAGAAAGAAGACATGTTGTCAGTTGGTAAAGTCGGAGAGAACCCTTGTGACACACCAGCAAAACCTTCAACATCCCACACCACCATTCAAAACACACCTACAGGCAGGGGTGCTAAAACATGTCTGACTACATCTGAGAAGTCTACCTCTTCAGATTTGATTGCAGCTGAAAAGGCTTCAAACAATCACAACAACAACAAACACATTGTTGACTTGACTATGTATTCAAGTGCAGAAGATGAGGAAGCTACATGTGAATCAGCCTCCACGACAGAGCAGACATTGGCCCCCTCATCATCAGAGTTTACGTCACATGAGGCCAAGAAGGACAGCATTCCCAAGAAAACACAATCAGACATCTTGTTCTGTAGTACACCGCCTGCAGTGCCAGACCCTTCCCAAGAGTCTAGCATTGCTGAAGACTTAGCTGTAGCAGCACAGGTGTTTAGGCCCTCCCCTTGCCGTGGTAAGTCCACCTGGCAGTGTGAGAACAGCAACTGTGGCTACAGGAATGCTGACAGTGATGCGGAGGACTGTGACGCTTGTTTCTCACCGAGACCACGGAAAAGACTAAAGTTGAGCTCAACAGAGTCTCCACAGGGCAGCCTTGATGGTACTCTTACACCTAAACTCAAAACTGCTGACACAAAAGCTACGCCTTCCAGAGGTAGCAATAGTGCAAGAAAACCTGTTGAGGAAAGATGTGGCAGTCTTCAGAAAGCTATAAGTATGTCATCAGCTAGCAAAATGCTTCAAAGTGCACCAAACACACCTAGTAGAGAAGAAGCATCTACTCTACAAGGAGGCAAGTCAA
The DNA here is from genome assembly GCF_000003815.2 of Branchiostoma floridae. Lineage (NCBI taxonomy): Eukaryota > Metazoa > Chordata > Leptocardii > Amphioxiformes > Branchiostomatidae > Branchiostoma > Branchiostoma floridae. The sequence continues at coordinate 21,192,177 of NC_049990.1, read as the reverse complement.
AACTGCCCTTACGTAAGTTACAAATGAAAAAGCAGAGCATTCCTGCCAACATTGGAACCACAAGAACTCCTCCTTCTAAACAAATCCACAAAAACCTTTCCTCTCCCTTTGCGAACTCCCCGGCCAGTGGCAGCACTTCTGGTAGCCCTGGTGTACAGGGGTCGGATTGGTTTGATGATGACGACATCTCAGATGACATGCTGTTGGACTGCGAGAAGTCTGTGTCTCCACGAGGCCACCTAGCAGGCAGCAGTGGTACTACAAGGAAGAGTGGTGACAGCATGTTTGACTTGGAGACTTTCAGTATGAATGCTGACATTGGAACAGAAGAGGGAGAAGTAGATTGCGGAAGTAAAGATCCAGTTGTAAAGTTGGAGGACATTCCAGTGTACGAGGAGTTACAGTTTTGTGCCAGCTTTCACACCGACAGAGTCTACCTCTATGATGTGGTACAGTCTTACCTTTTAAAGTCTTGTTTTGCACTAGTATTTCTAAGTAACTGCAATTCAATTGTTGGCAAGCTTAGAAATAAATTTTGTGAGGGGGCGAAATGAAACATTTTCTATGTGATGTTCATACCGAACATAAGTAGTATCATACATGCAGTAAGATGTTTGCAATGGTTGATAAAACCTTGTTCTAAGAAACAGGCAGGAAAAAAAATTCCATGTACATTAGTTTTAAAGCTCTTTGATATGTCCTGTACAGTAACATTTACCTTAAACTTCATCCTTACTTTACATATTGATAGCAAAAATCTGTATGAGTACGTGTTTTTAGCTTGTTTGTTTTTCCCAACAGGATGACCAACCCCTGCGCTGTAACTTCTCAGTGTTGGATGTGGAACAGCGGAACATGGACAGTCTGCCCCCCCTCCTCCACCAGCCCGCGAACTGGCGCCTGGTGCTCAGGATGGTACAGGAGTGGAACAGGTAATGCTAGGTCACCTGTGGAGTAGCTTATATCCATTGTTTTTTGAAAAAGCGTATTTAGAGATATCAAGTTGACAGATGAAGGTTTTAGTATTAAAAGTATTGCAGTTTGAAACCAACATCAATCAACTTGATATCCCTGAATACTCTTTTTTTTACCTGAGTATTCTTCAAGAGGTGATCCATAAATTCTCAGCCTCACCCAAAAATAATAAGCACAACTCAGATTTCAAGTCACAACTTCACAGTTTGAAGCTTTTTATCAATATTCTCCAAATTTGAAATCATTGCAGTCATTACTTTTCAGGCAACGTCTTTTTCAAAATTAGTAGGCAAGTGGGGAGAAAAACAAGCCCAGGTGAACTGTTATCAGATATGTGTGCGTCAAGTTCCCCATGTTGTAAATTCTTTGAAGACATTGTCAAAATGTTTGATAAGGATTCCCTTTCATGTTTCAAGTAGAAAGAAGTGGGTCTCTTACTTTCAGTAGAGCAAGTTGACCCACACACCTAAGGTTGCAGCTCAATTGTCCATATTTGCTTAGAGTTAGGGGCGAGAGAAGCCGTTCGTTAAACGGTTTGGTTTGCATGGATGCATAGATGCATGGATCGGTCAATTTAACCAAACTCTTCTTATAGCCTTCTATACGCACGATTACGCAATGGAGTTAGCGTGGCCGAGCGGTCTACGCGCTGGGTGGATATAGCGATTTGCTTTTGCAGCCGTGGATCGTGGGTTCAAACCCCACTTGTAACAATTTTTTTTCTTTGTTAGACAAATGTCTTGTAATGTTTATAAACCTATATTTTAATAGAAGACAGACCAATTCAGTAATTCGATGTTTAAAAACTCTTTTTTCATGTGATTTTGTTTAACATCTAGGCTTTTTCCAAAATACGCACCGGCCAGCTTTTTTCAGAAGCTTTCTTGTTTGCGTAACATGTGATTGAGACTTTAATGATTTTTTCAGGCTGAGTGAACCCAAGAAGAGAGTAGTGAGAAGAAGTGGCCGTCTGTTCATCAGTCCTTCCCTCCTGGCTGAAGAGCTGAGCCAGAGTCAGAGACGTAAGGCCTCCTGCAAGAACCAACGCTTCATGTCAAAGGTCAGTCTCTGACCTCCCCTTCAACTGTAGACTTTCATTTGCTTTGACCTTGGAATGTCTAGAACATTGAGTAATGGACAATGCTTTTTTTTTGTTGCATTGGATTTTACATGTACATGTAATGCCAGTTCACCTTTATCCGCAGGGAAACCTATATTCGTTGTGTTTACTCAAGGTATTAAGGGATATCAAGTCAACCAACGGTGGTTTCAGGTTGTAATATGTTCAAACTATTCAAGTTTGAAACTATCGTCCATCGACTTAATATCGGTAGTACCCGTTTTTATGAAAGCAATGGATATAGGTTGCCCTGCGGATAAAAGTGAACTAGCGTTATGTGTTCAACTTATCAATGATGTTGTCCACCGTTTGTATTTAACACGTCTTGTCCTGTTTATATGTATGCTGGGCCTCCTTTGAAACAACTTTTAAAACTTTTAAAAGCTGGTCAAAAAGTCACCCAGCTGTCTAAAAATGAAATAAGTAGATAAACTGTCCAGGATGTAAAGATTTTAAGTTAAAACCATACGTAAGTGACAACAGTACTGCTTGTGAGAGGACAAAAAGTACAATATGTACTCTTTACACAAGCTTAGGGTAGAAGTAGTCTCTAATGATTATGGATACAGCTAATACTTGATACTCCATCTACACTTGTTTAGGAGGACTTTATGCAAAGAGCATTCAAAGTTGCTGAGCGGGAGGGCGGGACTGTTCAAGTTGTGTCAAGAAGACAGCCTAGCAGCACAGTCACTAAGCCAGGACAAACAGCTGTGAAACCACCTGCAGACAGTACCGACAAACAAGAGACTTCAGCTGGGTTTGGAACAGCTGCTAACAGCAGTGACTCGGGTACAGCAGACTCAGCTGCAGAGGACAGCCGGTCCACGGAACAGCAGGAGGGGGGCGAGACCAGACCTCGTGGACAGCTACAGGTCGTTGACAGCGCTGGAAGGCCTCTCTGCCTCTGGTGTCAGAAACCGGTCACCCAACAGTCTGGTCTGACAGCAGAAACAGCAGCTGTGTCGTCTCACGTAAGACAGCACCGGTACTGTTCCACTGAGTGTAAGGAGGAGTACAGGATACGGATGAAAGGGGGTCACTCCAGACAGCAGCTGAGGGATACAGAGTTTGGGGTGTGTCAGATCTGTGGAACCAACATGAGACAGATCTTCCAGCAGGTTAGATCCTACTGACAATCAGCCTGAAATCCTGCCCTTTTCAGCTTGTGCCTGCTTCGAATGTTTAAAACCTGATGTCAATTGAAAGTTGTGATTTTTTTCTAGTGGGGTGGGGAGGGGGGTGAGTAAAGACAGTTACAAGGTGAACAAGGCTGCCTTGAGGCAGGGATAGCCTTGATGCATCTGGCTAACCTTTGGTGACAAGGGCCAACAGATGCTTGACTCCAAAATGATAGAGTGACAACTTGAAGGTAATTTTCCTGAAAGTGCCTATTTGATATGGCCACAAAAAGTCTCTACAATGTCAAAATTTCCCATATCTTAGCCCAGACATTAGCATTCACCTTGATTTTAGATTACAAATGGTAGTAAAGTGTTGTGATTTTAAAACATGTTTTTTGGTTATTCTCTGGGTGACAGTCGCATTTTTTTGTTTGGTGTTATGTGTTTGTAGGTAAAAGAGTTGCCGATTTCTGAGCGCAAGGTATTCCTGAAGGGCACCCCGCTGTCTTCTCTCCCCACCGCACAGCTGAACAAAATCATCACAGACCCGAGGGAGGGGCAGTTCTGGCACGCGGACCATATCGTACCCGTGGCGGACGGCGGGGGGCTGTGCTCGCTGGATAACTTCCGTACGCTGTGCGTGATGTGTCACCGCAAGGTCACGCAGCAGCAGAACCGACAGCGCAGGACAGCGCAGAAGCAGGAACGCAGGTCGCAGGACGGATACAGAAGTATTATGGACTTCATAAAACAATAAGACAATGGAAGTCAAGAGTACACTGTTTGCAATGTACACGTAAAACAGTGTTATAGCCTTCTTTGCAGACTTTCGGAATGGTGGCATTTACTTTTAGACAGAGCACTTGTTTGCGATTTTCAAGTTGGATATAGCAAGTTGGCCAACACCCGAATGTGGCAAAACTCCCAGCCACTTCCCTCTCCCCATCTTGAAAATCGCCAACCAGCACTCCTCCCAAAAATACTCCAATAAGTACATAATACATAATAAACCTTAGCCCATGTTGAAAGATGAGAACCAGCGGCCTAACAAATAAACCCCACTGCTCCGGAAGTCTGCAAAGGAGGCTACTAGTACATGTTATATTTTTACAGATATAAAAAGCTGTTGTATGGTAGCTAATATAGTACAGTTGTAGTAGACAAAGACCAAAGACACATGTATTCATGAAAAGACTAAATGAAATTGTGCTTTCAACCACAAAGGAAGTTAAAATGTTAAATGTAACATTGCAGAGCTACTTTTATCCATTGCTCTACTACTAAGCTTATTTGGCTTGACACAGTGACAAATTATCATAGTGCATTTTTGTGTACTTTTTGTGCATCATGAAAATTCTCGATGAGTTTCTACATACAACTTACATCAAACATAGCCATAGGAATGCTAAGTCTCATTATAAATCCTATAAACCAAAGTGTTTCAATCTTTTAATAAAAGTGTCGAGTTAAATAAAAAGTCATGAAAGGCCTACGCATGTCTCATTTTGCATGGATTAAGATATCCTCTTCAAAACCGTACAACAAGCTAACTTGTAAGGAGTTTTCTGTTAAGAACAGGATGACTGACATGGTGCCATTGCTGACTACAAGATAGTTTTCAATCAGTATTTTCCTATTGGACTACAAATCTCTTTGTTCTAAACTGTTCCCACTAAAGCCATGTTACACGCTCAGAGTCATCAGACTTCTCTGGGTCATATGCATCATTGGTCGAATCTCGAGCCGAACCAGTTGTAGGCAAATGCGGGTCCATTCCGTAGATAATCGCTTCGGTGACTTGTGCGTACGGTGTGATGACGTCATCCTCCACTTGATCGTCTGCAATGACTTCGTACTGATTATTGAGCGGAGGTTGGTCGTCCACGGCCTCATACGTGTGCTGGGAGAGCGTGTCATCTTCGGGATTCGCGTTTTCTTGACACTTTCGCTTCAGCGTCATTCTCAACGTGGTAAACAGAAAAGTGACCAGTGCTAAAACCGAAGATGTTAAGAAACCGGTTATAAGCAGGTCGTGTGTATATTTAGTGGTTGCAGAAGGATTTTGTTCTGAATTTAGAAGAACAAATATTTCTTCGTCTTCTCTTTTTGTTGTGTCTGGTGGAATAGATGTCCTGAATGATGAAGAAAGCGGAGTCTTATGTAGGAGTATTGACACATTGTGATGATCAGTTATGTTTGCTCCTTCGGAGAGGAAGAACGGTGTGCATGTAAGATCTTTACCGAGCCATTCGTTCATCAGGTGTTCACTAATGGTGACATATGAGAGTGTCTTTCCCACGAAGTTGCATTGGTCGGTCGACGATGTTGAATGATTAGTAGGCAATGCTTTGGGATGGCAGCAGTCGAATCCTTCCGGATTCATGTAGAAAGCTGTTGTTGTGTTTATGCCGTCGAGGCTGACTTGTGTTCCGATTCCGAATGACACGTTCGTGATGACGAGATTTGTGTCATTTGGAAGGGTCCATTTGATCAGTTTGGGGGGTCCCTTTTCCCAACATATCTCGCAGCGGAAGGTTTGACCATCATCCAAAGCCGATATTGTGGCTTTTGGAGCTGGGCACTGCATGGACGCTATCATGGCGCTTGTGAAATGACTCAGCTTGGTGGCTTCCAAATCTTGCGGATAGCTACACGTCAACGAACTAAAGTCCGACTGAGGATTGAATCGTCGACCCAATTTTATGAACCACCGGAGAGCACATGTGCATCGAATGGGATTTCCTTGCAATGTCACCGTTAAAGATTCGAACGCGCAGGCAAACTTTAACGTGTACTGAAGTTTGAGCTGGTGTTCATGCAGACTTGTGATCCGATTGTCGGAGAGACCAATTGTCTCCAAAAAGGGGACATGCAGAAACGCCTCCGGTTCGATATACTCGATTTGATTTTGTGCTAAGTCCAATCTGCTGAGCAGTCTCTCGTTTTCTATAGGCGGGAACCAATCGGTAGTGACTACCCTGAGGTTGTTGTCGGCAAGACGTATGATTCGGAGTCGGTACGCCTCGTTGAAACTTCCTGAAATAAGAACAGATTGTATTTTTGTTTCTCTCAAAAAACATTACAATACTTTCGGCCTTCAATGAAAACAAAAATCAGGGAAAAACGTACAGTAGAAGCCAGTTAATTGCACAACTGGTTATCGCACACTTCTATTACAATGTAATTCAATTGCTCGGGTACGGAATCCTATAATCCTGTGGTGGTGCGATGCAGCTGGATAACTTCGCTTTGTTGCACCACTCGGGTAATTGCACAAATTATGCTGGCAAACGGCATGTGCAGTTAAATGGCTTCTACTTTATAGCCAAGTGAATACACCAAGAAGAAAATTTACGTCAGCGTCAGATTAGTTTGTTTTGTATCTAGTTACATATTGTTTTGACAACCTGGCCAAGTCGGCCGGCAATTTACACACAAATTTCCTGTTCATACATATTGATACACATACCATTCAGTCAGATATACAAGTAACACTTTTCTACGGCATATGTTAAAAACATAGCTAAACATGGATAGGTGGAATTTTGCAAACGGTGATGAATTGTTTTAAGATCAAATTATTTATCCTATATTACCCTACATATATATCATCTTATTCTTATATTTGAGCACAAAAAATTACACAAACTGACACCCAAAGAAATTTGTGCTGTATGTTACATAGCACATAGCTGCTGCAACAAAAATACCTCAAAATAAATGTGTCAAACTTAGATATCCAAAATTATCAGATGTTTGATTTGGAAAACATGTTTGGTTTGTGATGATACATGTTCTTGTACGTGACCAGTGCCTAAAACGAAGATGGGGACGAGGAAAGAAAGAGTAATGGAAAGAAAGAGAAACAAAACAGAAAGTGACGTTTGAAAAATTGTGAACTTCAGCGGTACCTTTGTGAATGGTGTGAATGTTGTTGTACCGAAGGTCTAACATCGTCAGCACACAGAGATGTCTGAAGTAGTCTGGCCGAATCACTTCCAACTTGTTCCACGGTAAGAGTATAGCCTTCGTCATTAGGCACCCGTCATTAACCGCACCAAACGCCTCGTCCTCGATGTGGGCTATCTGGTTGTGAGCCAGATTCAGATGGCGGTAGGTTTGGACGAGCCACCTCGTACCCAGATAGGTCAGTTCGTTACGTCTCAAGGACAGGCGTTGAAGTGACTGGAACCCAGCAAAGGTGTCGTTTTCCAGACTGACGAGGTTTCCTGAGAAAAGCGACATAAGCAAAAAATGAAGCGTTTTCGGAAATGGTATTAATATCAAGACAGCTTCTAATTGATCGAGAGAACGTATGCACCACCAGAATCAAATGGACACCAGGCTCCTAAAATATTACGAGGCCATCTCAGTCAAGAAGGCATACTTTAACGCCAACTCTTGGCCCGGAAACCAGACTTAAGCCAGGGCCGGCGGAGAATTTGTTCGACAGCCAAGGCAGTTCTTCCCGAGGACCTTAGATAAGCACTCCGGGGAGGTCTTAGGGAGAGAGTGACTGGCTGACTCCCTAGCTTCGGCCAGTTACATACTCCTTGGCAAGCTTGGATTCTATCTTATTCCACCGGTAAATCTGCCTGGAGATTAGATCTGTTTGAAAAACCCGTAATTTTTATTTTCTTAAAAGTGGCGGTCTTGTAAATGGCAGCCGGTGGCATTATGAGAGTTAAATTGACATGATTATCTATGTTGTTAGAAGAAGACCTTTATTGTATATAGGTAGATCTAATAGCATAACTATAGGTAGATATAAGAACATAACATGATGTCATATGAATACCTCTGTCGTGGTACATATCTGTTTTACATACAATAAGCCGTAACATTTTTGTTTGTGTTTATTATCATAGGTTGGACAATCCATTATGAAGTTCTCGACATCATTATGGCATAATGGACTCATTCTCTCATTGGCTGGTGTGTTATAATATAACCCATGTATTGTATACCTTTCAAGTTATTGATTGAACAACTCACCTGGCTCTATGTAGAGATTTTGCAGGTGTGTGAGGTGCCCCACGTCAGAAGAGGACAGGTAGCCAAGGCTGAAATTGCGAAGCCGCAAAGACGACGCCCTTTCAACGGCCGGGCAGGCTGGGATGATGCTCCGTCCCCCGTGCTCCGGTGCTGTAACGCAGATGACACACTGGGGGAAAAGTGTCTCTCCATAGAAGACGTTGTGAGGGCCATTTTTGTCCGCACTACAATCCGAATGTAGAACTCGACAATTCGGACAAAGGTCCGAGAAGCACGAAGCACATATCATTACAATTAATATGGAAAACAGAAAGAAATGCTTAGCCATTTTGTTCGGAGTTCCTATCTTTTAGACTATTTAGTGGTACCGGTGTTGTTTGTTTCCAACCTGCCACTACAGCCGGTGAGTATGGAGTGTGTGCTCCGAATGAGACAATTTGCGATCTGCTTAAGTTTATGTATTCGTCGTTTTCTTTCATTTCATGATTTATACATGTAATGACCGTACATACGTAGCTGTTGGGCATTTAATTTTCTGTCAGAAACCGTTCCAAGGGGGTCATGAAATCGTGAACATACTAAACAACATGAAAACCTGAGATTCTGTCCTACAAGCAACGTGGTTTATACTTTCCTGAATACGTGTAGTACTCAAAATCATTACAAACAAATTACTGTATTCGCCACGACTGAATATGCTGCACGTTTAATTTCTTTTCTGAAATGACCTACTAGAAATCAATCTTAGAGCATTTGCTGGTTGGATTTATGCAACTTGTCGGTCGTTGACATCAAGGTTTTACGAGTTGTCCTATTTGAACCTTTGCAATTCGTATTCTGTGTATAAAATCATGGAAATCATTTTTATCATAGGTCTCATCAACAGTGGGTAGATAGATATCTTTTAATTTTTTATACATCTTGCTGGTATCTTGAGAACCAACGCTTTAGTATATAGTCTTAGCACATTTCTATTTTCAACAAAAACGTGGGACCTGTACTTTTTTCCTTTTTGTTTTATACAATTTCTTTTCACCCCTAGTGTCTTATGTAACTGGACGACACCGAAAGATGGCTTACTACTGTCCGACCTGTATCCTTGCCAGACAATTTGAATAATTACATGAATAAGTACAGAAGAAAGTGTATCATCACCTATCGCTTTATCCATTTTTTTCTTATAGTCAATTTTTACTCCTAGTCATTGAACGACATCGAGATGACTTACTACAAGAGAGGCCATATATGAGAGAATATACAATCCCACCCTCAACAGAAAAGGGGGGCTACGCATGGAACTTTCCGGCACTTGGGACATAGCACTACCACTCCCCCCCCCACCCCGCCAACAAAACTTTTAGCTCCTGTAACTAAAACAACAGGAGCTAATTGACTCATTTGCATTAACTGTGTCTTAGCCTTGATATCCTTTGAAATCCAAATTGTCTTCAGCTTGACTTTGGCTTAGCTTTGTTTTCTTTGGAATCCAAATTGTCTTGAGTCTGAATTGTTTTACAACCTTTCCTATTGGACATCTGAAATTGTCTTCATTCATAGTTAGAGTATAAAAGACCTGTTTCTTGCAGATCACTTCAGTGTCACTGACGAAGGAAAGTGGATTCTTTCCGAAACGTCTGACCGTTTCAAAACCATATCCAGTTGCTTGAGTAACTATTTTTGGCGTACTAGTATCTTATTACCTGGATGTCTAACCTACATCGACTTACTACAAGTTGTATACTTGCTAGACAATTTGAATGTTGACATAATTACATATTGAAGTTCAGCGGAAAGTGTATCACCACCTGTCCTTTTGCCCATTTTTTTCTTATAATCCTTTTTCACTCCTAAATGTATTATATGTAACTTGAAGAAACTGGTACATGGCTTACCACTGAACTAGTTGTATCCTGGCCAGACAATTTGAATCTTGACATGATTACATGAATAAGTACAGAAGAAAGAGTCATCTTCATCAAGCACGCACTGGCACATGTGGTAGCATGTGACATGTATGTGTGCCTTTAAAAATCATAAATGACATGCAAATCAGGGCGGCAATATTCATGCAATATAGCCGGGATGACGGCAACGGAGCAATCAGAGAACAACGCGTAACACAAGTCGCACAGGACGCTAGAAAAATGATAGAAATTGGCCATATAACATGCCAGTGGCACCAGCTGGTCACAAACCATACTTCTCGGCCAGCTACCTTCTCTGGCATGTTATGTGTCTATATTTACGGGGGCCGCCCTAAGACGGTCCCCGTCGTAAGACGGTACGGATTTTTTGCTGATCTTATTATCCATAAGTACACCGTGTTTGTTGCCACTGACTATGCTGATTACAAAGGTAAATAAACCAAGTCCATGCACACAGCTTTAATTTGCATTCCAAGTATACTTTAACATATTTACTTCATGTTTTTTTAAGAGCAGAATTCTAACAGTAATGTTGACAGTGCTGAATCACTGCGGTCACCGGCCTCTGCGTATTGGCGGCTCGTGTCGCTAACTATACGAACTCATCCAAGCAGTCACACAACTGCCATGATACACATAAATAAAGCTCCATAAAACACTATGAATATGGGTCTTCAAATGTTTGTTGAGTAGAAAAGCAACCAAAAGGAAGCGACATAAACATTGCCACCATTGTACTCCCAAAGGAGTGTGGCCGTGAAGGTGGCAGACTAGAGAACGCTCCAAAGATTTATTTGACTGTAACAAATGATTCGTGCTGTCTATGAAAATAAGACTTGACAGAGAGATGCAGATGATATTTTCATATAATCAGACAGAGTTTTGTTGATGTTGGCGGTGTCGTTTTTTCGTAATGGTTTTTTTAGTCGGGCATTCACAATCACTGCATTCAGCCCATTGCCCGTAAAACATCAGCTGGATTGTTCTAGGTACAGCTTTCCTCATGTGAGACAAGAAGTACATACAGTCACGATTTTACTGTCAAAAGAAAGCTAAAATATCATACTATTAATTTTTTTTGTGTACTTAGATTTAGCACTTAGTTCTGAAGAGAGCAAAATATAAAAAAAAGCGTACCGAGTTAGGCACACTGTCCAGCGTGGCACAAAATTGGAAGGTTACATACACGAAATTGTCTCTCAGTGTTTGCCGCTTGTAACACGCAGCGCGAAACGTTAGTGAACCACATGAATGCATTTCTTATTCAAGTATGTTGTTCAAATCTATGAGTAAAAAATTCAGTCATCAAAATTTGACCACTCTCAGGCAACTAGCGATGGAGCGCCATGAGTTTGAGCGCAAGAAAAAGCGTACCGTGTTGGGGCACCTCCCGTTACAATTCTCTAATTTTTCCAGTGACCTGTGGAGCCTGGTAGAGGCTAAGAACTTCACACGGACCTCATACGGACTTGAATATATACGCACGTGTGAGCCCGGTTAAACACTGCATGCACTAGCATATCGAGTATGCCATGGCGTGTGAGGAGAGCGCAGGTATCCTGTACTCATCGAGAGGGCCGAAAGAAAATGACCTATGTGTGACCAGAAGGTCCCAATCTTCCCCACCAACATCTGCTTGGAGAGTAAGTACAATGGCTGAGAAGAGGGACGCACTTATTTGAGTGTTTTTGTTTTTTTAATACAAAGTCTGCATGAGTGATAAAACAGCGCTGGCTGGGGTTAAACGTAACCGAGTGGGCTATAACTTCGGACATCCTAACTTCGGGCAGATTTTTTTTGTTGTTGTCCTATCATGCAGAAGTGAGCAAAAATTGTTTGCGTACACAGTGATGAATAAAATCATTAAGAACCATGGCAAGTTAATAGACAATTTGTACATGAAAACCGAAGTGAATTCGAATTAAATACTTTTGTTATCGAGTTTATATACAAAGTGGTACCGTAGAAATAGAAACTTCACGAGTAATCAAATCAAAGTTCTGTGAATGTGACCTTGACCAATTTTGAAAAATAAAAACACCGTCAAAGCGTACATGGCGACGATCCAAAATACCTTTTCCAACATAACCTTGTCCATCCGACACTAACATTGCCCAACCGAGACTAATCTTGTCTATCCGGACGTTTTCCGTTGCCCGTGGATAGACAGGAGAGAGTTATGTACTGCCTGTGGCCCGGAATGATTGCGACCAAAGCAAGGATCTTTCAAACATCGATATCCGGCAAATATGTGGACTTCATGCATCTATATGTATCTAGGACACATCTAGGTGCTTGTTATGTATGTTTTAAAGCATGTGTTGTACTACAATACATAGAAGTTATTGCCTACATTTAGACCCATAATGACTACAAAAAAAAATGAAATCTATAGAGTAAGTAAGAAAAGCCTATAAGTTAAGGACAAAATCTGCAGCAGCTTTGTAGTCAAATTGCTTTTTGAAAAACATGATTTGGGTGACGTGATTTTTACTAGACCATATTGCATTCAAGCACGTTAAAGGGGAAGGACTATCAACCGTACCTGTAAATGAATTTTAACCCAGTGCTTTACTCACACTACACAAGGTGAACAACAACAACAACAACCGTAGTAGTGTAAAGAAACTAACAGTCTGACGCTGCAACGAACTAGTATCATAAGTGTTTTTAACGTTATGTTAACATCTTCCTATGCTCCAATAAAAGAGCATAAAATGTTCGAGGGGGGGTAGTAGTGAGTCAGTTAGTGACCACTAAAATGACCACTACCCGCCCGAAACCTCTGCTTCGAGAATACCATTTCCTCCTGTCTTGTGAAGAAACAATCTCCATTTCTTAAGAATATTTGTGTATTTTTTTAACCCTTCCACGCGATTTCCTGTCGCTAGAAAGACTGGACATTCAACAAAAATTGTTCAATAACAGTCATTTGTTATAACTAGACAACATCTGTGTCATCAGGTTTCTAATTTTTTTCTATTTCCTGGTCCCTTCGGGAGGCATTCCCAAGTCATCGTCAGCATGGCGGGTGAGTACAAAAGTTTCTCATTTCCTTTGTCTCCTTTTCTTCTTTGTCCTTCACACAGAGATGATAAAAAGCTACGATTTTCTTTATATATAATAGTATTTGAGACTACAACGTTATGAACTTGATGATTTCCCATCGGTAACAATAACGGTGCTAATATAGTCGTTATTATAGTCTCCAAGCAGATGATAAGAGGTTCGGCCCCGGCTCGATCATATAACTTGACTTGTTTGTACTTTTTAGGCGTTTTTGTCAGGGTTTGAAACTTGCCCTGTTTTCTTCATGATCACCAGGAAAAATTAAATAGAAAACCGGACAAAACTCCTAAAACACTGGAGACGAACCTCTGCTTTGAGAGTTTAAAAAAAGTCTCATTTTGCAGACTGTCAAGTTGTAAGAGAATTTCAATCGATGTACAGATTATGTTAGATTATTCTTGAGTTTACCATTCGCTACATTTTGAACATACAGATTGCCTCTCTACTATTTTTAGATACAGAGCTACAATCTGGCGTTTCTAAAGCTGCCAAGAAGAACCAGAAAAGGAGGAACAAGAAACCCACACCAGGGGAGGGTCAGAGGTCAGATCCGGCAGACCCAGCCCCAGCTGACCCACTGGAGGCTCTCAAAGTAAAACTGGTTGAAGCAAAGGCAAAACAGGTCTGTTGAGTATATTTATAGACCTATATTTCTCGGTCAATGTTATGTATTAATTTGAAAATAAAATGCAAATTAACAGCTCTCCTCAAGTGCTAACTATAACATTACATACAATTCTCAGTGTTCGAATTGGTTTAAGCTTGCGGTTTTCGCATTGAACGATTTACTGCGAACTCAAAACCAATACGGAATTTTTGATTTTTGTTTTCTCCTTGCCTTTAACCTTTGTCTAAGCGCTACATATATCAGTTTGAATATATAGATGGTATGCAGGTATGCAGGTAATTACATATATTGCACAGTATTATAATATGTAAATAAGGCTGCCTGTTGCAAGGAAGATTCATGAATTCTTGCATTAAGCACAAACATACTGATCCAATTGAAACAGGTGTTGTAATGCATGATATAGGATTTGTTTCGATTTTTAACTTTTTCTTATAGCAGCATACAACATCTAAGGAACAGCCAATAACACAACAGCACTACGCCCTGTGTGGTTTGCCCCAACAAACTAGGGGTGTTGCACAGTACAAGAACAAGAACAAGAACATACATGTTTAAATTGTGTATTGCATTAATCTCCAATGTTATATAATACTTAAACTAACTTCTAAACCCCAATCTCAACAGGACCACCCTCTGGCCTCCAAGCTGAGACAACAGATTTGGCTTCTACAGGATGATGCAGCTGGAGTCAGGTAGACATCTCACAACAAATCATCATTTTTTTGTGCTCTTATTGAAAGACCTTTAGTGTACATAACTATCCCCATAACACTAACTACAGGTCATGAAATGATATTAAATGATTTGAATCATTACTTTGACAAGTGTAATGTAATACTAGATACAGAGACCATCAAGGCAGCGAGTTACAATTACTACCGGAACAAAAGAACCAACTCCGTGCCAATTTGGTTGTTTGAATTTTCAAACTTTCAGCAGCACACGAGTTTTGGATCAAACTTTAGAGCCCAGGGCCATATCGTAAAATATGGAATTGTCAGAACACCGATATTGAACATAAATACAGCCAGGGTGTGATAAAAAAACTGTGATATAGCCCCAACAGCAAAACATTGTGTGATACATGCATGCAAGACCTTTTTTTTTGCAAAATATGCAGATAGGATCTACCTAATATTAGAACTGATGACCCCAAAGCCTGTATAAAAATGTAACAGACAAACATTTCTAGGGATGTAGTCTTACAAATCTCTACTACCATTCCAGGCCTGAACTCGACCCACAAATACTCTCCTCTCTGGAGACAAATCTGCCAAAGAGCTCAGAAAAGAAAGCTGAGGTAGAAGAAAAGCCAGTGGTCCCAGCTGATTCCACTGTAGACAAGCAGCTGAAATCCCTCAGGAAAAAGTTACAACAGATCGAGAAACTGAAGCAAAGGAAGGCTGGTGGGGAGAAACTTGAGGCAAATCAGGTTTGTGTCCATTTCATGTCTCTCCTTTCTCTTACATTTTCACCTTTATTATTCCTTCAATCTTTAAAAGGCTCAATATCAGCCAAGGCAAAGTTACTTCAATTCAGAGTGTTTTTGGAGCTGCTGGTTCCTTTCAGTGCTACAAAATTATTTGGTTTTATGCAAAAGATATACCTGAATATTCACATGCCGCTCACAGAAGAGAAGAAATGTATGCAAGTCCTTTCATAATAACCGATTTCTGTAGGTCCACTTACTTTGCAATACTTGAATTTTATGACTGTCACAGTAAGTTTGGGGTGTCTTTTGAGTATTGGCTATTGCATTTTAAACCACCACTACAAACTTAAAAACACTGTAAAATACTACAGTATGAACATACCAGCCTTACACTTGCAATGACAGTGAAGCTAGTCAACGGTATCTTATTTTCCAGATGGCCAAAGTTGAAAAGGAACAAGAAGTCAGGGATGAGATAGAAGAGATTGAGGTCCTAATGAGGCAAGCAGCACTGGGACTTCTGTGACATGGAAGATACCTTCAAGTTGTTAGACACAACAATGAGTCATGTGCCAATCTGAAGTACATTCCAGAAAATGAAATGTGAAATGATAGTGGCCTAGTAGCTCTTTTAACATTTTGCAATACAGTTGTACTTAGTCTACTAAGATCAGCTTTGTGGCCAAGGGACCTTTTGAGTGCTAAGGCTGAATAGTGATGAAACTATATTAATCCAAGCACCCATTATCAAATGTTGCACTAGTATATTGTTCTAATGCCCCTTTCCTATACTAGGCTATAGTATTGATAACAATAACTGACTTACTGCCAGTATTACAAAGTAACTAACATTAACTAAGTTTAAGATCATTTTGGTTTATTTGATTATCAAAAATTGCTATTTCACTCAAGGACACAACAACAAAAATACTCATCTTATTTTTTTTATTCCTACTCATGTTCTTAGCCATCTTGCCATAAACAAGTCTATGAAATATTTGATATGTCTCAAATCAACACTGTAAATGTAGCAGCAGAAACAAATTATACATTTGTACAATTATCATTCCTTTTTATCTGTATCTTATTCCTAGCATATTGATATGAGAATTATGATATGTGGAATTAAATTTGATATGTAACATCAACTTTTTCATTAAAGTATTTTGAGGTAACATCTAGTACATTTGTATAAAAAAGGTCTCTATACATCAAATATTTACAAACACTGCAGCATTTTGTTATTATTAGAATTGCAGCATTTTAGAATTTTCTTCAAAGAGGACAAAATTTGAAGTACAAAACTACAAAGGACATTGCTCACACACAACTTTCCATAGAAAAATACTATATTATCAAATACTTAACAATGACATTAATACAACAAGTATGATTTTATGTACATTCGTCCTGCAGACATGTATCTTTTCTTGCCATGGAATAATGCTAACTACTACTAAATGTTCATCATTACATTCAAGTGATAAACTATATTAAAGCAGTCAGATACTTATGGAAATATTAGGTTGCAACAAAACTGTTGTGTTACTTCAGGTCTGTGAATATGATATGTCTAATACATGGTAGAATAATTCTTTAATGATATGTTCTTTAACCTCCATGCTGAAAAAGCCTTTTGATATAAAAGAAGTGGTCGATAGTAAGAAAGAAGGTCTGTATATCAGAAAGATGATTTTTCGCTAGTTCACATTTATCCGTGAAGTAACCTATATCCGCTGCATTTCAAAACAGGTTATTCAGGGATATCAAGTTGACTTACAGTGTTTCCAATTTGTTAGCAATTTTTTTTAAATACTGTGGTTTGAAACCACACTTACAGTGTTTCCAATTTGTTAGCAATTTTTTTAAAATACTGTGGTTTGAAACCACAGTGTATCGACTTGATATTCCTACATAACCATTTCCAAAATACAACAGATATAGGTTACCCCATGGACAAAGGTGAACTAACATTACACCTTTGCCATCACTAGCGATCAGTCATCTTCATACAGTAGTTTTGAGATGGATGCTGTACTGGTCATGAAGCTGTTGTGACAATGAGGGGAGCAGGCCACAAATAAGAAGGGCAGTTTCTTGATGCCGAAGATCTTGGAGCATGGCCTGATGAGCCGGATGCCTGGGCCATACAGGGGACCATGGCAACAGTCGCAAACTCCGTCAGTACTGTGGAGAGAAAATTGAAAGTTATCATTCCTTAACTTGTCAGATAGCAACAGTTGTACAGCTTCCACTGTGTGATTTCTAATTGTGTTTCAGAAGGTAGTGACGTACACAAAGATAAGTGTCACTTGGTGGTTCTGAGTAATGTAAAACTTCTAGTGAAATCAAGCCTTAGAGCAACATTACATTCACCATACATTTGGTGTGCTTGTAAAGAAATAATGTGGGAGCATATAAGGCCAACAATATTGAATATTACAGCCTGTAATAAAATGATGATGTCAGCTGCTTGTATACAATGTACATGTAGTATACATACATCATACAATGTATTATGTTCAAATAAGTCATTATAATTTTATCATCAAAGTAAAAAGCATTGGAACGAAGTAGCCCAAAATGCAACAGTCCCCAAATTGACCTAGACTTTTGGCCTTTACTTTTGACCTTCACCCATGACCTTGCAGAAACTCACCTGTCCAGGATGCTTTGCGCGGTGACGGGAAGGTTGCGATATCTACGGTACAGGTCATCCTTCATGAGCACCACCGAGCACATGTCAATCAAACGCTGTCAACAAATCAGAACACACATCAGTTATGTTTTAAATGAAACAAAACATCTGATAGCTGAAGTACCGTAGTTCCTACTGGTCTCAAAGTTGACAACAACAGACTTTTCTTCAATGTACCTGAAAATATGCTGTCCTTAAAAAGTCTGAATGGAAAAGTGTAAGGAAGTTCAAATATTCTCTGAAGTGAGGGACAAAGAAAATGACACTACCAGGAGTTGTATCTGTCACCCCTTTCTGAAATTGATGCAGCAATGACCAAGTGGGTAGAGTGTTCACCTTGCATTCGGTATGTTGTGAGTTTGATCCTCTATCGAGTCATCAAAGACTTTACAAATGGTGCTCTCTCTGCTAAGCATTAAATTTTGTGAAAGAGTATGGTAGTTGAACAGACCACTTCCAGTGAACTAGCTCCATGCTGTAGTGATTGCACAAAGTTATGTGGCCCAAGATCTATTGAAATGAAAGATTAGATAGGTGCAGCCCTATGCACCATCTGCTGCAAGAAGGCCCTAACCTTACTGAAATTGAGACACTGTACCCATGTATATTACAGAATGATGATATAGTGCAAGCAATAGCAAACTTCCAACTCTGGGCAATTAGATAATGTAGTAGATACCTGTGGCATCTTCTCAGCATTTTCCTTCCACAGTAGAGGGTGCATGAAGTTGTTCTTGACCTTGAGATGTTTGAGACGACGTAGTTTCAGGGCGCCACATGGCATGGCCGCCAACTGGTTCCCCTCCAAGTTCAGGTCATACAATTTCCTACAATGAAAATGGGATTAGAACGTCAATGATAAACATATATTGCTATTAGCCTTAATTTCTTTTTTGTTGTTTAGCCTGCTTGTGTTTTGTGTTGAGCATCTTTATATGCTGTAGAACTATTCTTCCTACAAGCAACATTAGGCTTAGTGACGGTCGTTGCATTCTTGGGTGTTGCATGCAACAATGATTATATGACCATCCAGCACCCCTAAAGTTCTGTAATCATCATATTTTTCATCACACCATGAAAGCTCTGTAATGCCAATCCCACAGTCAACAAGCTCTGGCTAGAGGTGTTGTTCACCATAAAGTTGCCAAACCTAAAAATTGCCGGAGAGCTGAGTGTATTTTTTGCCTGATCTATGAAATTATACCATGGAACATTGAACGGGTTCGATAGACCTACAAATGTTGATTGATTCATATTTATCAAAATAATTGAGAGAAAGCTGCCAAAAATTTTCATTAAGAGCTTGTAGACATACAATTTTCCTGCCATGTGATGGGCTTAAACCATGCTGTTCATACTTACTGCAGTCTCCTGACATCATTTGGTAAGAAGGAGATCCTGTTGTAAGAAAGGTCCACATACTGGAGGTCTGTCAGGGTGTAGAAACTGTGGGGAAAACATTCAGATGTCAGGACATATAGGCATGTTTGAGTGAAACGATTTGTAAACCATTTTTAGATACATAGACTAAATGATTGTTGAAGTTGTTTTCTGTCTTCAATGATGAAATTTTGATATTGCATTCTAGTATTATAACATCATTGATTGATTTCCTTGTCTAAAGTGAAATAAGTGATGATAAAAACACTTGGGACAACAAATACCTGAGAGGGAGGCTCGTCACCATACAGTAGGACAGGACAAACGTTCGCAGCTTCCTCAACTTGTAGATACCTGGAAAAATTACATATGAGTGAGTTCTGGTTTTGACTCTTCCTGTAACAGATACTGATACACCAAGAAACAATTTTTTCATGAAGAAGAAGAGCACTTTTGACAAGACTTTTAAATTATTGATAAATTAGTAGCTTCTTGTTCATTTTCTACGGGGAAACTAGACTACAGTGCTCCAAGTATCTACCAAACTTTGCATATAGAATAGACATCTTCCAACGTGCACATTCAACCTTTTAGCAACTGTGGTGGCAATTACATGTAGTGGAGTTACCCATGCAGTGTCCAATTATACACGTAGACATCTACATGTAGTATATGTCCTCTGAAAACTGCAATCCTTTACAGCTTTGCTAGCCCTTGTTGACGGAATTCTTTTTTCTGATTTTAGTAACTTTTACCATTTTGCTTGCCATGACAGTAATAGGTGTTCTCATTATAAGTATCAAACCTTAAAGAAAACTATCTTGTCAAACCTCACCTTGTGGGATCTCATTGATGGGGTTATTTCTCATCTTCAGTATCTCAAGATTCTTCAGAAGTAACACTGCCGAAGGGAAAGACTGAGGAAAAAAGATGGACGTTAATTTTGTACAAAATCCCTTGACGGTAAGTATGTCTGGTATACAAAAGTCATAACTGTTTGACAGTCACATAACCTTCTTGTTGCCTAAACCAATACTCAAAATAGCTATACTACTTACCCATCATCTTCTCTTCTAGTTACATGTACATAGTAACTAATATGTTTTATCTTATCAAGAAATAAATACAAGTGTATGCACGTAGTGAGAAAAGTGGTGTTCCAACTGTAAAATTTCAGGTTGTACACTGCGCTACCTGGGTTTAAAATTTTTGCACCAAAGAAAATGTGGTTGCATTTGCAAGTGTGCAATTGGGTTTATCGAGCACTACTAAACCTATAACCAATAGCTAATTGGTAGCCAAATGGCTCGAGGTTAAATTGTCTACTCACATGGAAGTCGTTGAAGGACAAGTTGAGGTAGACCAGGGTGTTGGTGATGGGTGCAATGTCTGGGAGTTGGTTCACAAAGTGGGCCTACAAAAAAAAAGACATATTATAATTATCATCTGGCCACATCACAGGTACATGTACATCATATTACTGTAATTTACTTTGTTTTCTCGGTACCAAATTTTCACGGTCTGAGAAAATCTAACTTGTTCTCGGAACTAGGCAAGTGCACATAAAAAAAGTCTGTGATTTATTTGTTATCAGTAATGATAAGTTCACATTACAGTCGTCATCGTGAAAACCGTGAACATGACAGTACATTGAAAAAATCAGGAATTACAGTATCAAAGGTAGACTAGTCCTATTGCATTTTTAAGGTTGTTAGTGGGTTGTTATCCACTGTGTCTGGGGCATGGTACTTCAAGGCAAAGCCCATCCCTCTCCTTCCACTGCCTTTTAACTCCCAACTGAAGTCAATACCAATTTTTACACCGATAAAAAAAAAAGTGAGAAAAATTGATGTAACAGTGGCCTTCCAAGGGCACATGATAAGTAGCAAGACAGGAATCGAACCAAGAAGGAACCTTGACAAAGTTCACACAACCACAAGAAAAGCTAGAACTTAGTAGACGTAGAACTAGTCCTGATTTTGTAGTAATGGTCATAATTTGAATAACAAGCATACTTGAGTGAGTATATCATATAAATGTATATAGCTGTTAGGATCCTACCTTGATACTAAGAACATGTCCTCCATTGACGATAGCATCCAACACTGCCAGCTCAGTGGGAGAGATGGTGTCATCGTCTCCTTGTGCCTCTGTACATGCAAACACATGGGGGGGATAGTCATATTAAGAGGGGTCAATATTCTGTATACAGTTCAAAATAAAGACTACATATAACAGTCTTGGTACTTACAGACACATGTGATCATGCTAGTACACCTTTATCTACGGGATAACTTATTTCCATTGTTTTTGATAATTTAGTCAATGGACTATGGTTTAGAATTTTAGTATTTTCAAAGTGTTACTGTAACAGTAACTGTTTAAAACAACTACCAACCGTTGTTATACAGACTTTATATCCCCAAATGCGCTGTCTTCAAGAACAACGGATATAGATTACCCTACAGATAAAGGTTGATCAACAAGAGCTGGTATTAATTTTGAAAAGATGTGTGATATTGGTTTGCCACATTTACATATTAAGGGAAACACATGTGAAAACTTGTTGAGTTGTACATGGCAAAAAAACATTGCCCTGTAATGTTGATTTGGTGAACATGTGAATGAATGAACTAATAGTGGGGTGCATCTATACACACGTTTTGCTTGAAGTAATACAACAGGTGTTTCATGAATCAGGAGAAGAGATGCTGCTACTGTGAGTGTTCCTTCAGTGCATTCCACAGTGCCCAGAAGTAATAAATGTGGCCTTGCATAGAGCAAGCGTGTTAAAGTATTCTTCACACTTTGTCACAGCATACTGTAAATGCATATCAGTTCGCGGGGATTTAATTTCGCGGTAGCAGGTAAAAGGACTTTTTGCGGTGGATTTCAGTTCGCGGTAACACCATAGACTGCAGTCTAATACAATAATAGAAAAATGTTCGCGGTGGTTTTTAGTTCGCGGTGAAGTGGTCATTGCGAAAACTGCGAACATTAATACACCGCGAACATTTCTGCATTTACAGTATATCATCTTCAAGATTTTTTTAACAGACCTATTAAACTATAGGCTATACAACAGCAAACAAATGTGAATGCTATAGCTGTATACACAATGTGATACATGTACATACCAAAAGGTGACCCACTCCTACGGCTCCCCATGAAGTACTTGTTTGTGACTGTGTTGAACAGAGCATCAGCCTCCGGGTACTCAGATACCAACCTGGGGTGCAAAATGGAGAAAAACATTACATTCAAGGAATAAGAAACACTGTGACAACAAAATATGTTAACTACATGAAGTGATGTAATACTAGTTCACCTTTGTCTGCAGGGTAACCTATATTCGTTGTTTTCAAGAACAGGGATATCAACTTGATGAAGGGGGTTTGAATAGCAATGTTTTCAAATATTGCAGTTTGAAACCACTGTCCGTCGGCTTGATTTTCCTAAAAAATGCACTACTTAAAAAAAAAACAGATATAGGTTACCCTACAGGCAAAGGTGAACTATCGTTATATCACATTCAGTGACAATAGTATCTGATGAGTGGTGGTCAACTACATGTCAAAATATATCCCTGCCTAGAATGTATCTGGAACTATGATATTCTGGTTGTGTCAACAGTACAGTATTCTCGTTTCTACACTTAGCCTATGACTTCAACCAAAAGCAGTAAAACTGTGCCATCTAAAGCCTTAGTTCATTAAGGAATGTTGTAACAGTATTTTTCATACTTTGAAATTCCTCTTAAAGTGTTACCCATGAAAAAGTAAATTGCCAAATAATAATGAATGGATTCAAACTTCTTTGTTACATACCAATAATACCACAGTCAAACATATTTTTCAAATATTTCTCGTCCAGATGACTGATCAATTTTTTTTCAGCTAACAAAAATATATTTTTTTGGTTATCTTCAGTACCACACTTTCAATTATCTTAAGATGAAACCACGGTTATAGAAAAGAGTTGTCCTCAAAGCAATATACATGTATCAGACTTTAAAAGTTACACAATCTCAAAGTACAGTAAACAGCCTTGTGTTAATGTTAACATCACAGCACAACAATTCTGTACTTGACTTTCATGTTAAGCACACTGTCAATTGTTAAGTGTGACAAACACAACAAGTATAATAGTGATATGAATTATCCATTAGTAAGTGTGACTTTTTCCTTATTAGCAACACTGCAGTCCAAGATTGTTAGTGAATCCCAAACAAATAATCAAAAATACAAGTTGTGGTCCTGCAAAAAAATACACATTAGAAAAGTGATAGGTGATATAAGACATTAGGACCCTACATTTCCTTTGTGACCTGTGAAAAAAATCATTTTCATGATTAATTGAAGAAAGCAATTTGATACAAGTACGAAGAGTTAGTTTAGCTTACTAATATGGCTTTAAGGTCCATGAGTCTCCTTCCCTTCCTGCACCAAATTTTATTAGTAGATGTAAGATGTTATAATGAAGTTTGAATGATTAATTTCACACCATGTTCTGGAAAGGGGTGGGGGGTAGAAGAAGCCATTATAGAAGGGAACAATTGATGGCTTGTGAGGCCTCCAGTGGTTACACATTAGTCTCAGCTCACACCGGGCACACCCTGCAACTTACTGCTGCCTCACTGCTTCTAGAACCTCCTTCTCTCTCCTTGAGAGTCGTCCCGGCGTCTTGGGAGTACCTCCCTTAGCTGTTCCTGTTGCCGTGCCCCTTTTGCTGGGCTCCTCGGATATTTTTGGTGGGATTTTTTCCTCAACTGTTTCTGTTGTCACTGTCTCCTCCTCAAATGTGGTCGACATAGGCATGGACATTTCTGTTGGCGGTATACTTGCCCTCTCGCTTGCTATGGGGGGTAACGTTGGGTACCCCTCTAGTGATAACCCCCTTGCAGGGTCCTTTCTCTCCTGATTTGAGGAGGATAGCAAGCCGGGAGCTGTTGATGGCATGGGGACTGGTTTGCCTGTGTCAGGGGGTCTAACAGGGGCTGTGCTTGGCATTCTTGAGTACAGAGCCCTCTGTGCAACAAGTGCTGCAGTAGGTGGTGAGGTCAGGTATGGCATGGATGCCTGAGTGTTGGTGAAGGGGGTTAGATAGTCTGTAGACTCCGCTGTGGGTGGCGCAGACAACGGGAGGTCCATACTGCCGGCGGACGTCGGGAGCGCCGTGCTTGGAGTGTCCGGGTGATACAACATGAGCTCGGCCGTTCCGGGAGGCTCGCTGGGACTGGGGGTCACTGACGGCGGTTGTAAGACCGTGCTGGGGTATCTGGAGAGCTGCTTTGGTGCGGTGGAGGGTGTGGATGGGGGTGCTGCTGTGGGGGGTGCGGTGAGGAAAATCCCACGACTGATGTTGTGGGCAGGAAGCTTAAGGTTAATATGAGTGATGGAATGGACATGGAATGACAACTTACACCCACCACAATATTACGAGAGTACATCAAATTCATCAACATACATGGGCATCGATAGCTGGAACACTTGATAAAGACACCTTTTCCTTAGTCACCATTCTGTGTTACCGGTATGATTAACTTAGACCAGCACCTGAGTATTTTCTGATAAAGCAGAGTTTTCTAGTACTAGTGTTTCCATGACAACAGTAACTGCAACAACAGTACCTGAGTGTTTTCTTACGGAGTAGAGGCATCTTCTAGTTTTACCATGACAACAGTGGCCATGACAACAGTAACCATGACAACAGTACCTGTGAGTTTTCTGGTGGAGCAGAGGTCCTGAGCTGACCCGTGTTTCCAACTCTTCCTCCTCATCTTCACTCTCCATGGTGGCTCTCAGCAGCTTCATGGAGTCACCAATGATGGCAGCCATTTCTGTTTTTCACCATCAGCACAAATCATTATCAAGACATGTACTAATTTGTATACAAGATTTTTAGTTGCATTTGAAGCAATTTTGTTTCATAGGACACAAGAGTTTTCTTTTACTCAACCAGTTTTTCTCAAATGCTGACGTTTCGATGACTGTCAGACATCTTCCTCAGAGCTTCTAACTGGAGTTTTGCTTTTCGACGCTATATTTTTGTTTCAGCAATTCATCTTTTTCATTATTCACAACTGCCCTATAAACTGGTAGCTGATCTGGCCTAGGTTTAGCACTTGCTAATGTTTTCTTGTACATGTACTTCAGTCTAACCCTAAAATTGCTTGGCCAAAAGGCTTCAGGAAAATACTAGGTTGCCCTGTTCTCCAACAAGATCTCTTTACTTTAGTGTCACTGATGAATAGTAGTGGATTTTACCTGAAATGTCTGACTGTTTCCAAAATCATATCCAGTTGCTTGAATGAGTAATTGCTATTTGGCATACCTTATTAGCTGGATGTCTAACCTTCATTGACGTGCTCTATCCTAATTTGAAAGTAAGAAACTGTAGATTCATTCATTTTGCAGGGACTAAATTTTGGTAAAGCATATCTTTTTGGCTGTGTTTTAAATGCCTTGAAAAATTCCGTAGTAAAGAAGTAATGCAATGGAAATGCAAATTCACAGTGTCGTGAATTTGTGGTGGAAGGTTTACTGTGAAAATAAACCACTGCATGTATTTCCAGATTTACAGTAATTACAGTACTTGTACTCACCGATCATGAGCTGTCTCTGTGGAATCCTGTGTTTGAATTCCGGCACCCCAACATCTTCTCCACGGACCTCTGTCGTCCTGACTTCCTCCTGTCTGGGTGAAAACTCCTCACTCAACATCTTAATCATCTTCTTATAGTTCTGTTTGGACAAGATTGCTCTCTGCAGCTCTCTCCTGGGCATTGTTGGCACTTGAGACATGTCAATGTGGAAGTCATCTAAGGTGAAATCTGGCTCTTTCTTATCCATGAAGTTTTCCTCACGGAATAGATCTTTCAGCGACACGGGAGGGGGTCTTTTTGGCTCCCTGTGGGGGAAGAAGTCCGGTCCGCGAGGCTTGTACGGCAGGAGGAGGTTCTGTTTGAGGAAGAAGCCCGCGGTGTCGCTGCGCTGCTTCTCAGCTTTCTGTGCGACCATGAACTTGCTGTCGATGGTGGGGACGGGGGACTGGAGGCCATCCCGCGGGGCCTCCAGCTGCGACAGGTGCATCCCGGAGGCGAGGCTGGGGACGACGCTGGGCAGGCTGGGGACGGGGGACAGGCGCAGGGGGTGGGGAGGGGTGTGCACACGGTAGATGTCAGGGCTGGGGCTGGGGGAGATCATGGGAACCTGCAACAGGAGGAATATACAGTTTAGGTAAATTCAATGTCAACGGTATAATCTGATATTTTTTGCAGACTTAGTAAGTACATTTGTAGTAGTAGTAGAAGTAGTAGTAGTATGTCAACAGTAAAATCTGATTTTTTTTCAGTAGTAAGTAGTAGTAGTAGTAGTAGTAGTACTACCAGTAGTACCCATTATTTGATTGTCCGTTATTTGATAATCATTACAGTGTACAAAAAAGTTGAATTCTGCACCACAATGCTGACAAAGAAAAGGGCAACTAACAATATTACTGCCCCAGTAATTTTGAAAATTAATTGTTAAATGCTAGTAAGCTTCATAAACTAGTTATTGGATGAATGACTGACATACTAGTAAATTGGGTGACCACTTGAGAATAGCCAAAAACAAAAACAATTTTGGCTATTGACACACTGACGATTGTACACTTACCGATGGCTGTTGCCGCTCCTTGGGCGGGAGCGGCCTCCTGAGCAGAGCTCCCGGCATTGCTTATATCGTTGTCCTTGCTTTCATAAAATCTGAAAACAACAAAGTTGTGTTAGCAAATGGCAAAGATGTGGTCAACACCATCACAGTTTCGCTTGACAACACAAAACACCGAATTCAATGGCAAATCTTAAGTTATCGGCACAACGTATTCCTCACCAGCCTTCTTCTGCGTTGTTTGCTGTATATCATGTACACTGTTGCAAAGTGCTTAGTCTTCTTAAGTTTAATTTGAGGCAAAAATTTGAAGAGAAACACACGAACTCACCAAAATATTCTTCCTCAGTCAGCCATTTTGGATTGTTTTGGCAACTAAATATTACCCACAATGCTCCACGAGTCCTTGCCTCGCTTTGACATTTGGACAAGACCCCTTACTATGTACTAAAATGGCAAAGTGATTTGATTTTAAGGAACAGATTAGTATATCTTCTAAGAGTAAAATGAATACCCACTGTAGTCAACGATATGAAAAATCAAATTACACTAATTTTAATGTAATTATGAATGTTAGTGTCAATTGTGATGTCTTAAGAATTATGTGAATGGGGATTTTTGTACGACGTATGGGGTCTTGTCACCTTCATCTCGATCTTTCCGGCAAAAATGGCGTCGCGAGTCGCAGCGAAACAGAGCGGTGGCGTGTTTCGGATGTTGCAGAAGTGGTATTACGAGCGGGCAGCCTTCAACCAGATCGGGCTGATGAGAGACGACGTTCTCCGGGAGACCGACGACGTGAAAGAAGCGGTGAAACGGCTTCCCGAAGACGTGTACAACGCCAGAGCTTTCCGCATCAAACGGGCGCTCGACCTTGACATGAAGAAACAGGTACGTAACACGTTTGATAATTTTTGTAACCCATGCCATTTTAACAGCACATTTATTATTCAAATATTATATCAAAGATACTTGTACGTTTTCACACATCAGGTTATCGATATATCAGTTTGGGATGCAAATGAATTTGATGAACGAAGACGCAACCCTCTTGCCCCCCTCCCCACCCTATGCTACACATGGGTATGGGAACAAAGTTTTGCCATCATAATTTTTGGACAAAACGCAGCAAAACTAAAATCAGAATCAGGAGGCCAAGAAAACATTGTTTGAAACAATTTTACACAAAACATGTAATTGATTACTATCAACTGGCTACTACTGTCACCTAGTAATCTTCATGTACAAAGTTTGATATTGTTAGTTTATTCTTATACTAGCTAACATACATTTAAAATATTAATAATAAATAAGTACGTAATGTTCAATACTTGTCTATTTCCTGGACTAAACATAAAAACAAGGACATACAAATGCCAAAGTTCATAAAAGTTGTACAACTACAGATTACTGCCTTATCTTCAATGTATAGTTATATACATAGGAAACGCCTGTCGGAGCTTGGACTCACTAGCCAACCGTATATGTAGTGGCCAATCGTTTCATACAAGAAACCTGTACTCAGTATATAAAAGACTTTTTTGTGGCGTTAGTTTTTGGTTTCATCCTTCTGAATGTGTTTGTGCTGGCATTCCAAGCTTTGTAACTGCTGAACAAGAGACAACAGTTTGAAAAGGACTTTTGGTTTTTGTGTGTGGATGATCCTTTGGAACTAAAAGTGGTATCTCACTGCACTTGGGGCACCAGTGCAGCACTGAGGTGTTGGAAAGATTACTAGTACAGTAGTACTCAACAAATTTCAGAGATAAAGAACAAATTTTTCAACGTTTTGTGTATTTCGTTGTCTTCTAAGTCATACTTTTACTTTTTACGCATTATCTATATCCTAAAAAAATTGGAGAAAATAACACAACAGTGCCTCAGTGATCAAACCCTGCAGTGCCGCACCAGTGCCTTAAGTGCAGTGAGATACTACTGTAGTACCACCTTATTAAGGGTCAGTTTCATTAATTTTCGTTTTACACATGATTTGATATATGATTTGACCTCTGACCTCCACCCCATCTCTTGACATATTGATTTTGACCTTGGAACATTTTCGACATGAGTATGGACACTGATTATGTTTTGACGCACCGGTTTTATGTTTTCTGTACTGTATGTTGTCCCTGGGTGTTCAAAGTTTGACTGATTGTTACCACGTTTTTTGTCCTGTATTTATTATTTACATGTATGTTTGATGGGCCCCCTTGGAAATCAACTATGCACTGTTGTAGGGGGACTAGGGGCTACCCATCTGTTTCAAGATGAAATAAATAAAAATAAAAAATATTAAGGGATTGTAACTCAGAACTTTCCATCTACTTCCACAGGTCCTACCAAAGGAGCAGTGGACAAAGTTTGAGGAGGACATCCGATACCTGCAGCCTTACCTGGACGAGGTTTGGAGGGAGAAGAAAGAGAAGCAGGAATGGGACAGTCGCTATTGATGCTCATGGATCCAGACATCTCAACAACTAGGACTTTTACAGCTACTTGATTCAAACTATTTTCACTGAAGGACTAAGGACACTCAGTCTTGATCAGACAGACAAATGTTACAGACATTATAAAATTTTATTCACCAAACAAAGCAGTTCAAACTACATTCTTTACTATCAGATTGTCCATCACATTAAGTTTGAAGCAGAGCTGAAGAAACGTACGTCCTACATCGTTAAGAGAACTATATGTTACAAGTACATGTTTGCTTTAAGACATAGTATTGAACTTGGATCCTGTTCAACTGTTTGATTGTACAATGTATATGTCACAAGAATTTCAGATATCTTACGGTTAGCGGGTTAGGGTAAAGTATTTGAATGACAATGGAAAAGTTGCAGATTAAGTTGACTGACTGCATTAAAATATGTTCAACTCTCACCACTTTCATCCTTACATATTTTTGTCTGATGAACTAGGTTTTAGCCAAACAATATATCAAGGTTACCTTTGTAAGTGTTACTACTTAAAACAGTATAAGTAAACCCAAGTCTTAGGAAGTGATAAAAGTTTTATTAAAGTGATCAAAGACAAGCAAATTTCTAACACCTGAAACATTAATTCTATTTGAATGCTGTAAATACATTTAAATTCGCGGAAGCGGGAAAAAGGACTTTTCGCGGTGGTTTTAAGTTCCCGGAGCAGCATGCACTGTAGTCTCTTACTGCCATGGAAAAATGTTTGCGGTGGTTTTAAATTTGCGGTGAAGTGGCCACCGCAAAAACCCTAACATAAAACCACCGCGAACATTCATGCATTTACTGTACGCTACAACTTCTGTTACAACAAAGCATTCACACCTCAAACCCAACGTCACTTACTGATAATATGATGCCTGTCATGATAGCTTGGTTATCTTAAGACTTAAGTATACTATGTTCATTGGACATAATGAATTGATTTATGTAAGTTCTGCACAGCACTGTTACATGCTAAGAACACTGCTGTACCAGACAATTATTCACGGCTACATGTAGGCTCAGGGGTAACAGATGAGTTTCCCCAGGGTATAGTAACCTTCTTCACCACTATCACCAGTATCCCCAAACCTGAGCTGGGTGACTGGCAGGTCATCCTTGTGGGACAGGAACCCAGAATCCTCACGCCATGTGGAATTATTGACAGCACAGTTGCATCTGCCAGAGCATGTACCTGTTGGACAAAAGAATAAGGTCATGACAAGGTTTTGTTTTGTTGTATGGGTTTAAGAAATGTCAAATCAGGTAACATTTGTCCTACTACAAATTCATAGACTATCACATCTGCATATATGGTTCATCATTTGCACTGTTCTGCCAACTTCTGGCTTCAATTGAATAAGCTTGAATGGTGCAGGTTCATGTTTTACAATCCTTCAGAATTAGATTTAGAATAGTTGCCATTTTGCTTTTATTTAAAGTGTATATTTGTATTTCCTTCACTGTTAAACTTTCTATACCACTGTTTTGCTTTGTTTGCAATTAGCCTTTGGGTATGGTTTTTCTATCCTTATCATATTTACCTGCTTGTCCACAGGCACATTGCCCACTCCCAGGACTGGCACCTCCCCAGTAGTCAGCCTGGCGACCATCCCAAGTCACCCACCAGGCGAAGGGCGTGTCAGTTGAGCCGAAGATCACTGAACGATGGCATTCATACTGGATATGGATAATTATGTTATTTCAGCTGGTAATATATAGCAAAAATTAAAAACGCTTAAGTATCATGTCCCTCATGGCACATAGAATCATCGTCAATATTCGTAAAACTTGTTAGTCACAGCTTGGACTGACACTGCTGAACAGGGAAGGGCATCAGGCTGAAATATAAATGACACTTACCTTGATGTGCTGTTTACAGAGAGTTGACTTGTCCACCACAGCTCTCACTTGGTCCATGATATTCCAGTATGTCACATCCTTGGAGTAGGAACCTCGTCCGTCAAACCCTTTCACATGTGTCCGTGCCTCACTGTTGTGGCCAATCAGGGTTATTACTGAAATGTAATGAAGTATTCAAACATTGTTTGAACCTAATGTTAGAAACTGTATTAGAATATCAACTGTTCCGAACCAGGAAAGTTTCTAAGCCATGCTACGTGCAAACATCATTGCTGTTCACATAAATATTTTTTTTCATCAGTTTGTCCTACCAATTTGCAACTTTGGAAATACAGATACCTTCAAACTATCACATCCATGTTATTTACCATATCCTAAACAGGTTGAATACTCCTCTTATCCATGTAACATACATAGATTTAGTAATCCTTGTATCCTTCTAGGCTGAATATTGCGATCTAGCTCTGCAAAGTTAAAGACTTGCAGATGACCGAATGCATGTCTTTATCTGTCAGTGCATGCCAGCAATTCGAACAACATTCTGTTTAACACCAGGCTCACTATTATGACATAATCTTTGCTCATCATTATTTTCATCTAATTGCTAACATCATCTGTCACGCCATATAAAACTTGTTGGCTTTTCCTAACCTGTTCCTTCTTGAAAGTCACACTGGACAACCATCGGCAGGACCCCCCGTTCTGGTCCATCAGGGTCGATGACGTAGAATGTCTGATTGTTGAATCCATCTTTCTCTGATACTTCAGGGCAGCTGGACGGTATATTTTTGGTATCTGTTGATGAAGACAACGTCAGGCTATTGTACGTTTTGCAATACGAGGCTCGGAGCACCAAACAAAAACGGAGTCACCAGGGTTAAAATGGATAAAGTCTTCATTATAGCCTATAAGGGCAAAGTTACATTTCCAAACCGGGGCCCGGCCGGGCAGCTTTCGGGAACAAAATCTATGATATAAAAGACACCAAACCACACAAGAGGTAAAGAGAATAGTGGTGGGCGTAACCATTTCAATTTTTCATTTCCATAAACACCCCAACTGGGCTCCTCCGGTTCAGAAATCAAAAAGGTAACCAATCGCTTAGCCTGAATCAATGTCCTGAGGAGGATTTGGCAGCCAATCAGCGAGCCTGGTGTTATCTGGAAGAGTCCATTCTTACACAGAGGGGTTCATTTTTTACATTCATCTTTGGACTGGTGATTATGTTAAGTCTTTGAGTGGGTGTATTTTTGGACTGGTCTATTTTGCAATTTTACATGGGGCGTGCTGGAAGAGTCCATTCTTGCACGGAGGGGCCATTTTATAAAATTCATTTTTGGACTTCAGTGACTACTAGTTTGTCAAAGTCTTTCAGTGGGGTTATTTTTGGACTAGTCTAATTTGCAATTTTACATGGGTGTTCTGGAAGAGTTTATTCTTGCACGGAGGGGTCATTTTTTAAAATCCATTTTTATACTTTGGTGATTATGTCAAAGTCCTATTTTGTATTTTGGGACTGCTCCTCTTAACATATGGGTCTATTCTTGCACACGGCACGGGGACTTTTTTTAAAGTCTTCCCAAAAGGAAATTTTCTAGATCACTTGCCGTTTCCGGTTTTATCGGATAGTAGCCAATCAAAATAAAAACTCAGATTTGGAAATGACGTCATCGCTACTGCTCAAAATCGTCTGGTACATGAGATCTTTGGCGCCGTCATTCTGATTGTGGTTTACGTTCGACGAGTATTCATTTCTCCATGCTTGCGTTGAATTATTTTTTTACATAGTGTACCATAGGCGGTAGGCCATCGAGTTTTTGTTGAAATCAGTATTAGTTTGCTGTAATAAAAACCTGACTCCACGGAAAGATTCCCTAGAATCGTACACTTATTACACACACGGTGTACTCGGTCCACGGAAAGATTGCCGAGAATCGTACACTTACACACACTGGGTACTCTGTCCACGGAAAGATTCAGGCCCGAGAATCGTACACTTACACACACTGGGTACTCGGTCCACGGAAAAATTCTCGAGAATCGTACACTTACACACACTGGGTACTCGGTCCACGGAAAAATTCTCGAGAATCGTACACTTACACACACTGGGTACTCGGTCCACGGAAAGATTCTCGAGAATCGTACACTTACACACACTGGGTACTGGGTACTCGGTCCACGGAAAGATTCCCGAGAATCGTACACTTCGCGGTTACACAAACACGCTGTCGATTCCAAAGAATCACACATACGAACGGTTGCCGAGATCACACGAAGTTTGCCGAACACCGACTTCCGAACGCTTTGGTGTTAGGAACAAAAGTTTTTATGGAGGGAAAAAATGACACAAATTGTTGGAACATATGATCACATGTTAATAATGGGCAGTGTCTTGATCAAAGACTTTAAGGTCTCATTCATGTATTACTAGAGTAACTACCAGAATTAAACAGCTGCGGTTGAAAATTCCCTTTTATCCATGGACCATGGGGAAGACTTCTGCATTTTCTCGAAAATGTTGCCTTAAATCTAGTTTCAAATTCAGTTTCGGACGGGTGATGATTCAGAATTCCAATTTTATCGGAAGTGTTTATTTTAACCCTATTCAGACCGGGCTTTTTTGGTCATCCCTGGACGGGGGGTGGGGGGCCGGGTGGGGGGCTTTTGAAGCCCTCCACTTGTAAGTCCTATAACTCTAACATGACGTTCCGTAGGGCCACCAAATTTTCAGGACATAATGTCGACATAATATCTGACAAGCAATTGACGTTTAACGTTACGTTGCCGTAAGATGACGTAATTATGACGTCATCAATTTGATTATATTGGCCGGATCCATGAAAAAAGAGTATTCTCAGAAAACTTCAAGTTATGCTACAAAAATGTAACAACAAGTGCAGATAACAGAATAATAATGTTTATTACGACTTGCGTTGCCATTAGCAACATCAATCACGTCAAAATGACGTCATGCACATCTAAGATACCAGTTGGGCTCCGCCATATTATATCCACCACCTTGAATTCTTAAAAATACTTTTTTTGCAACAAATAACCACAAAGGGCAATGAAAATAGACTAAATTCATTCATTTAGAGGGTTTTTGATGAAACAATACCAGGTAGTTACAAATCTTAAGGGATAATTAGCTTGTTATGCTTGATCTGGCCAAACGGTCCGCTATCTTG
The DNA here is from genome assembly GCF_000003815.2 of Branchiostoma floridae. Classification (NCBI taxonomy): domain Eukaryota; kingdom Metazoa; phylum Chordata; class Leptocardii; order Amphioxiformes; family Branchiostomatidae; genus Branchiostoma; species Branchiostoma floridae. The sequence continues at coordinate 21,157,663 of NC_049990.1, read as the reverse complement.
GATTTTGGGCTGATGAAGTCATAAAATTAGCATAATTTATACATATATAATTCTGAAAGATATGCAAAATAATATAATATTTTATTTATGTAACAAAATAGCAGTAATATCGCAAATAAACGTAAAAAATACATTGTCAGAACCAAAAATAGTGATTTTTGGCAACACAAAAAAATGGAAAATTTGTCAAACTTCGTAAATTTGTTTCCGACAATATTTTAGGAAAACTCACCAAATTTGGTGGCTCTAGCGTAAGCCGTTCTGACGTTATAGGACATCGAAATTGGCGCGAAACTGACGTTATAGGACATCGAACCTGTCCCTCGCGTGCCACTAGACCAGCAGTACGTGGTAATTGGGTACTTTGCATGTGAAGGGATCGTGTCCTCGCTAGAAATCTACTGGTTGTGTTTTAGTAACGACCCCCCCGGTCTGATTAGGCTTAAATTTTAAATAAACACGGGGGACCTTTTTTGCTTAATTCAATTTTGGATTCGATTTCTTATTCAAAAGGCCATTTTTTCAGTGGGAGTATTTCTGGTCTATTGTGCAAATTCACATGGGTTGCACTGGAAGAGTCCATTCTTACACAGGGAATTTTGTAAGATTCATTTTTGGTTAAACTGTTTTTAGTAAATTAAAGCGATTTTGCCCATGGGTGGTTTTAGAACAGTCTATTGTTGCATGGGGAGGGAGATGGCTGAAATATGCTGTATTTGGTCTCAAGCAAATGTCGGCCTTTCTAGTTTATTTTCTTTTTCTTGTCCCCCCAGTGTAGCAGACATCAGAATCTGCTAATTTTATATAATCATTTAATGGACTAACAATAGGCCATAAATTTTCCCGTTGTTAATATATACTAATGATGCTGCCTAATATACCAAAACAAATATCACATTGAAAAATTAGTAGATAAAGAAAAATGACATTTAACAACTGAAAACCCAACTCACCAGGTGACTCACTCATCTCGTGAAGACGCTGCTCCAAGATAGCTGTTTTGCTTTGCTCCTTGTTCAGGTCACGCTTTAAAACGTCAACAATGGTCGACAGCTCAGATATCTCCTACAAGCGTATAAATGTTCATCGGTACGCCATTACCAAATGGGAAAAAAACACGAAAAAAAGCAGAATGTTCGGACTGGCTTAATTGACTTGAAAAACAAGTCAGGAAATTCATTCATATTAGGCTTTCTGGTATAAGAGTGCTTACCTTTTTATTGATGAACGTTAGTCCCACAGTCACTCCCACTGAGAGCAGTATGATAATGGTGGTAGCTATGCAGCTGGAGTGGGAGCGAATACAGAGGGCACCACGGCTCTTTGCTCCACCCGTATCCGTGTGGTCTATTAGAAAACAAGGAATGCTTTTAAAACAAGAAATGTTTTTTAAAATGTTAAGATTTATTTCCAACACAAAAGTTGACTGATTTTTGACTGTCCAATCCCAGTAAAATAAGGACAAAGACTGGAGGTGGACTTGAAAGTTTGGGTAAGTCCAATTTTTCTGTTGAAAATTACAGTTCAACTTCGAAATCCGAAAATAAATCTTTAGTAACTAGCACACACTGCATAACATAGTAAACTAGAGTTTGGCAATCTCATACCTGAAATAGATATTTGATTTGATTTATTCTGTTGAAATAGATTTTATGCAAATTACCTACTTATTTGCATAAACTGTGCATGGTGGTTTTTGCCTTCATTAACATATGTCAGTATTAAGTTCCCTTCATTTATCATTAAGTAGTTTTGACATTTTTGTATTGATTATGCATTCAAGTTCCTCATTTGCATGTTTGGTATGTTTATGTCCCACCTGTCATGAATTACATTGTGTTACATTTATTGAAGCTCAGTTATGGAAAACAATGGAATTATTTGTTATTGTTTATGCAAACAAAGTCCTCATTCGCATAATATGCATATCATTGTTTACGTCTTTGATAAAGCTACCTACATCCCCAAACAAGAGTTCTGAGACTTCAAACCTACATGAAATATTCAGTTTTCGTAAATAGTATGTTTTATCTTGTCTCATTGATTATGCAAATATGGCTGTAGAAGTGGAAATATATATATATATATGTATTTAATGTTGGTCTTCCTTCCAAAATAGTATGCATTGTACATGTGAAATTCTGTTCCTTTGGCAGAATTTTATGCATCATACAAATGACTATCACATTTATTTACTTCTTAATCTTAATAACGAATCTCGTTTAATAGATCTAGAACGAATAAACGTGGCCGCGGTATAATGGTGTCGAACGTGCCGACACGGTTCCCCGCGGACGCGCGGCGTCTGTTGTTTCTTTCAAATTGCACAACGACTTCAATCCAAAGGCTCTTGAAACTTATATATATTATCCTCCTTATCAACAAATGTTGTACAGACGTCTATCGCACAACATAAAGATTACGAAGGTTTGCAAATGTTTCTCGAGATGCGGCTGACCCCGAGTGACCGCGTTCTGCGGAGAAGACGTACTTCAATATGTCTACATAACTTGCGTGTTTCATTCCGATGTGCTGCAAAGCATTGCTTTCCATCCCCGTAACAGGGAAGTGGTAAGCCATAGAATAGAATTCAATACCTTAAAAACGTTTTCAATGGTTATCTTTAACGATTTCTGACCAATTGTAAAAGTGACGAACTCTTGGGACATACCGCCCGTCTTACGTCCGAAAGTTGCTGATTGACCCTTGACCTCTACGTTCGATCAATCACCATGGTAACGCGTGCAAAAAAAGTCGGACATAAGATATGCCGATGTATTCACTAATCATAGAAGGGGTCATTAGACTTCCGTTTGAAAACGATGATTTATTGAAAAAAGTGGCGAACTCGGGGCCCCTCCCTGTTACACCTTTAAATAACTGTATGTTACACATTTCCATAGTTGCCACCTGTAAATGTTCCACCTGCTATAGCGTACAAATGTTACACATTATTAACTAGAGTTCGGCGACCTCATACCTCCATGAGAATTTAGAGCTTTCGTAAATTTCATGCAATTGACTAAGACATCAACATAATTTATGCATGGTGTTGTTCATCATTGACAAATGTACACATGTCACAATCATAAAATTCCCATTATTAATCATAAAGCGGTTTTGCAGTTTTTACATAATTTATGCAAATAAGTTCCTCATTACCATATTTAATATCTGCTTATATTCCACCTATCATAATTAAACATGAAGTCCAGTTATTGAAAACAATGAAATTATACAATTTCCTCATTAATTATGCAAATTAAGTCATTATTTGCATAACATGTATATCATTATGAACACCTTTGCCTACGGTACCCGCATGCCTAATATGATGCCAATCCGTCAATCCTTTCTGCAGTTATCTTCTTTGGAATGTCTTGACATAAACACCCCTGCAGTTCTCAAATTAAATGCTAGGGAGCTGAAACCTGCCCCACTCTGTCATGACACTGAAAGCTATCTACCACCCAAATTTCAAGACCATACCACGTCCAAGACAAGAGATACATAGAAAAAACTGCTATGATTGAATGTTAATTATGCAAATTTGATCCTATTTTGCATAATTAGTATTTCATTTTGTACAACATTGTCTGAGGTACCTACATACCAAAAATCATGAAAATCCTTTGTTCCCTTATTGAGTTATCCTCTTCAGAAGTTTTTGACAAAAATGCCCCTGCTATCGCAAAACTAGACGCTAGGGGGCCTTAACTTATGTCATTTCTTCCTGAGCACAAGAGCTATCTAATGCTCAAAATTCGTGACCATAGCATGTTCAGAACACCGAGATAGCAAAACCGGATGTTGCGCTGCAGTACCAAGGGGAGCCGCTAGGGGGCCCAAAAGCTAATCATTTTCAGCTTTCATCACACACTACCAACACACCAAGTATGAAACCAATCCACCCAACCGTTCATGAGTTATCTTGTTTACACGCACACAGACACACACAGAGACAAACACAGGGTAAACTAGACTTCGGCGACCTCATACCTCCATGAATATTTAGAGCTTTTGTAAATATCATGCAATTGACTGACACATTAACATAATTTATGCATGGTATTGTTCACCATTGACTAACGTACACATGTCACAATAATAAAATACCCATCATTAATTATAAAGCGGTTTAGCAATTTTTACATAAATTATGCAAATAAGTTCCTCATTACCATATTTGGTATCTGCTTATAATCCACCCATCATAATTAACATGCGTTACATTTATTGAAGCCCAGTTATTGAAAACAATCGAATTATACAATTTCCTCATTAATTATGCAAATTAAGCCCTCATTTGCATAACATGCATATCATTATGAACAACTTTGCCCAAGGTACCTGCATGCCTAATATGATGCCAATCCCTCAATCCTTTCTGCAGTTATCCTCTTTGAAATGTCTTGACAAAAACGTCCCTGCAGTTCCAAAATTAAATGTTACGGGGCTGAAACCTGCCCCACTTTGGCATGACACTGAAAGCTATCCATCACCTAAATGTGAAGACCATAGCATGTCTGGAACAAGAGATACATTGAAAATACTGATAGGATAGAATATCCTCATTAATTATGTTAATTTACTCCTATTTTGCATAATCTGTATTTTATCCTGTACAACATTGTCTGAAGTACCTATATACCAAAAATCATGAAAATCCGTTGATCCCTTCTTGAGTTATCCTCTTCAGAAGTTTTTGACAAAAATGCCCCTGCTATCCCAGAACTAGCCGCTAGGGGGCCCAAACTTATGTCACTTCTTCCTGAGCACAAGAGCTGTCTAACACGCAAAAATCGTGTCCATAGCATGTTCAGAACACCGAGATAGCAAAACCGGATGTTGCGCTGCAGTACCAAGGGGAGTCGCTAGGGGGCCCAAAATCTAATTATTTCCAGCTTTCATCACACACTACCAACACACCAAGTATAAAACCAATCCACCAACCGTTCTTGAGTTATCTTGTTTACACACACACAGACAGACAGACACACAAACGCAGGGTAAACTAGAGTTCGGCGACCTCATACCTCCATGAAAATTTAGAGCTTTCGTAAATTTCATGCAATTGACTAACAAATTAACATAATTTATGCATGCTGTTGTTCATCATTGACTAACGTACACATGTCACAGTTATAAAATTTCCATTATTAATGCAATTTTACATAAATTATGCAAATAAGTTCCTCATTACCATATTTGGTATCTGCTTATATTCCACCTATCATAATTAACATGTGTTTACATGTATTGAGGTCCAGTTATTGAAAACAATGGAACTATACAATTTCCTCATTAATTATGCAAATTAAGTCCTCATTTGCATAACATGTATATCATTATTAACATCTTGCCTAAGCTACCTGCATGCCTAAAATGCAGGCAATCCGTCGTTCCTTTCTGCAGTTATCCTCTTTGGAGTGTCTTGACAAAAACGCCCCTGCAGTCCCACAATTAAATGTTAGGGGACTGAAACTTGCCCCACTTTTTCATGACGCTAACAGCTATCTACCACTTAAATGTCACGACCATATCACGTCCATGACAAGAGATGAATTGAAAAAACTGCTATGATAGAATATTTTCATTAATTATGCAAATGTACTCCTTTTTTGCATGATTAGTATTTTATCTTGTACAACATTGTCTAAGGTACCTACATACCAAAAATCATGAAAATCCGTTGTTCCCTTCTTGAGTTATCCTCGTCAGAAGTTTTTGACAAAAATGCCCCTGCTATCCCAAAACTAGACGCTAGGGGGCCCAAACTTATGTCATTTCTTCCTGAGCACAAGAGCTGTCTAATACTCAAAAATCGTGACCATGGCATGTTCAGAACACCGAGATAGCAAAAACGGAAGTTGCGCTGCAGTACCAAGGAGAGTTGCTAGGGGGTCCAGAATCTAATCATTTCCAGCTTTCGTCAGACACTACCAACACACCAAGTATGAAACCAATCCACCCAGCCGTTCATGAGTTATCTTGTTTAAACACACAGAGACACACACACAGACAAACGCGGGGTAAAATATAACCTCCATGACATTTCATGGAGGTAAATATAACCTCCATGACATTTCATGGTGGTAAATACTGATTTTACGACGGACTCAGGGGGTGAGCAAGTATTTACTCCAGCTCACAAAAGCCTGCGAAAACGATGTAAGCTAAAAACTACCATGTGGTCGTGCCTGCAGACGCAGACCAATGAGGAAAATTTGTTCAGACCTGTCTCAGTCAGCTCGTTCATGGTAAAGCCTTGGCCGGCTGTGTGAATTTTCTGTCCTTGCGTTTTGCCTTGTCCGTGTCTCGATTGTTCGTGTGTGTTCCTGTTGCTGACCCTGGCAGCTCTCATCTTGTTCTTTTCGGAAGGTTTCCGCGATCCGGTGAATATTCGACAACCACACCTAACTTGTTAGGAAGTCCTAGGCTTGGGGTAAGTGCTCAGTCATGGCTGCCGCTAGCCCAGGCACTAACCCTGTTGTCCTAATACCGGGCCACTCCTTTATGTCCTGTTTGGACACTTTCCTGTCAAGTGGTTCTTGGGGGTCACCACCTGCAACCTTTGTAGAATGTGGAGTGCCCTGCCGAGCCGAGTAGACGTGGCTTGGAGATTGGTTGTAACGACCTGTGTCTGGTTTACACTTCTCCCCGTACGGCCAACTGCCATATTTTAAGAGCATTCGGGGAGGCCTCATCAGAGCATTGTATTATTAGCCATCTTTCCGATAACAAGAAGGCGGGTGCCCAGTTTTTGGAAGATGTAAATCGCTGAAATAATCGAGCAGGACCAAAATTCCCAAACAACATCGTCTTCGAATCTTATTTTGCGACTCTCGGGCAACAAGAAGGCGAGCTGTTCAGTTGTCACGGAGTTGTATCAAGTAAAGAATTTCTTATTCCAAAAATTGGCCGATTCATTTCAAAATTGTCAACAACGCGAAGGCGGGATGTCTGGACTTTCTTTTTGACTCAGCGGAAATTTCTCAATAGCAAGTAATGCTAAAGGCGGTATACTGGAGGTAGTTTTTGAGTTGTAAATTTCGCCATGTCTTTACAGAGTGCGCAGATGTTTGGTTCTTTGACTTGGGTTTGGGTGTTTCGCTTAGCCTGCTCCTCGGGGGGGGGGGTATTTTCGCTCCCTTAGTGGGTTCTTAGCACAGAGTCGCATATCACTGTTGTATCACTAAGAAAATTTATAAAATGTTTGATCAGAAATGATTGGAAAAAAGAAACACATATTAGTGTTGTTCTAGCCGTTAGGTGGAATACCAAAGACGGCGATTAGTTCTACCATGGGAAAGGCGTGTGCCATCCAACCCATGTTTATCACTGTTATCATGTCAGGCGAGTGCCGAGTTATGTTTTTTTCTCATTAAATCATTTCTGGTATTACCGCCAAAAATCTGATCGTGTTGGCTGATGATGTGTCTCTACGTGTAGTTGCTCGGACCTTCCTGAGGTAGGCATAAAATCACTTTTCGCTAGCGAAAATGTCCAATTATGGTAAACATCGAAATTCCAAATGTTCCAGAGCAAGCTTCTCTGAGGGCCAAAACTGAATTTGACCTTCATGTTCCCCAAAACTATCCTCATACACTATAATCACAATCGATACAATGGTTCTTAAGTTTCACTGACCACAAACATTTAGAACACAAACAGATACACCCCTCTTGGTAAATGGCATGGCCCACTCAACAATACAGAATTAAGATTTTTGTAGGCAGGTACCAGTCGTGAAAACTAATGGCACATTACTCAGGGCACTTTAGATCCCATTACCTAAAAATCACTTCACATCAGGGTACAAAAGTGAGCAAATGTATTGCTGACAAGGTATATACAAGCTAACAACATTTTAGAAAATCAGACACATACCACTTTGTTACGCTCACGCGCTTTTGTTACGGTACATTTCTTCTCCTGTTTTGATAGTTTATTCCGCTTTCGTTTAAACATGATTATCAGAGGGAAGAACAGCAACTAATTCTAGAGCCCCACTCGCAGTACTACACTACTCTGGAAGCACCAATAAGACAACTGACAAAAACAACAACCTGATATAAGACATGTCCTACTCCAGTGCTAATACAGCCATGTACAGAGGCGAGGTAACCTGACATATGGTAAGTGTCTTACGCCCGTGCAACTGCAAGATAACAGATGCACAAGTAACCAGTGCCCTTATGATCTAACACTGGACCCCTTATGGTAAGGTTCCGGTTCGGAGTTTTTATTAGGATTTGGGGCTGATTTGACTCACCCCCACCTAACTCCTTCTGCTTTTCCCCCTACCCGTTCTCCTTTTCCCCCGGACTTCTCCTTAACCCCCGCTGTACTTCTGCTGTGCCCCCGTCCTTCTTCTTGGCCCCCGGTGTACTTCTGCTTGCCCCCCGCCCTTCTGCTTATCCCCCAATGGCCGCCGTCAACCCGAATTTCACGTAGTCGACACGAAAATAGTTCAGAAAGCAACAATAACGGTCGCGCCACGGAACATGAAATAGCCTATTCTCAATGACACATTTTGGGCCACCTTTCTGCCAAGTGGCGTTTCACAACTCCTTCCCAGTCTTTACTTCAAAGGCTCGCCCTCTCGGTGAAGGGCGTATGCATCCGCCCCGTCAGCATCGGGTACTCACACGAAAGTCGTGCCTAAACACCCTGCACGGCAACGATACACGGTCTCATATATTCTATGGTCTGGCAAACAATCTTGGCCACCTCTCTACCAAGTGGCGTCGTACAAATCGCGCTCAATCTCGAGAACACTTTTGCAAATTCGGGTGAGAAGCGGCTTGGATCATGGACGGCTCGAGTGGCTATATAAAATGGGGAACCTGTACAGTTGCCATGATGTCCCCTGATTTTCCCGCGGGTCCTAGATGCAGCACGTGTGACTCCCAGTTGGCGGAAATGTACTGGACTACTGGTATATGAACAAGCGTGACTAGAAATCTTGTATTTACTCGGTAATAATCTCTTTTATTCAATGTTTTATTTTGCAATGCTGATAGGAATCACCCGAGCCTTGTATGATATCATGATTTAAAGGAACACTACATAATATTTTGGCCCCAATTTAGAAACCCCACCTGGGAACTAGACTATTACTCCCTTGGTTGTAAACAACAACTTCCTGACCACCAGTAGGGGTAATCAATTAACTACAGGGAAGAACAATCAAGATCTTCCTCTTTGAAAACATTCAATTTTTTTGTTCACTCCAGAATAGGATATAATCATGCACTTAGTCTTCTTGTAAGGTATCAACACGCTGAGGTTACATATTCCCTTCAAAACTATTTTTCTTGAAATGAAACAGTCAGCCAGAAGAGAAGGTTTTGATTGACAAACAATGTGCTCTTTCGGCCTGTTTGTTGCAGTATGATGATTTAAGATGACGTCAATGGATTGCTTTAGAAATCAGATTTGTCTGCATTACAGTCACGTTATTACGGTAGCAAGAGGTAATGACTCAGGTTCATCGTAGGTTATTACGATTTTGATGTCATAGAATTTTCAAGCAGAATCAACCACTGACATAGCCTCATGGGTAGGCAAATACGTATTTGCGGATGGGACAGAAGAGACTCAGGAGCTATGATAATACGGCTGGATACATCGCTAAGCCTGGGTACCATCCGGGTAGTACTAGTAGTTCGCTCCTAAGTTCGCTAGCGCTTCTGCTATCCGTCTGGAGACCTGCATGTTCAAAATTTTTTGGTGGTTACAACAGTTAATGAGCAAATTAAGAAATGGGTTCTTTAGTGCTCGTTCGATGACGACAGGCCTCCCACAAGCGGACGGAGGGCGTCAAGTTCGTGTGTTGGAACGCCTGTTCGAACGAGCGCTTGAACCCTGAATGATTCCTTAATTCGCTCATGTTAATACCCCCTTTTCACTAGGACGGCGCTCTCGTCGCGCTCTCTCTGCGACCTTAAATTGGACAGATCGCTCAACGAATTCTATTGAAAAGAAACGAATCTTTTTACACTTTGTGTGTTTTGCTGTCTTCTCAGTCACACTTTTATGTTTTGTATGATATACCCAGTGTGAAAGCGAAGGTTACACATATCCTATTTAGGTCGCAGTGAGAGCGCAGCGCGATCGCCATCTAGTGGAAAGGGGGCGTTAGGAATCAATCAGCGCCCTCGTCCAAATTTTGCACGATTCGAGACGTGGTCAAGGATCCAAGTCGGAACAGAAGAGAAGCGACCGTACATAGTGTATAATGAATGTCAGAGCGAGAAGCGACTGTATATCATTTAAGTGTATAATAAACGCCGGAGCGAACTTTCTGATGGTACCGAGGCTACCGCTGACAAGGATCAATTGATTTCGTAACAAGACAGTTGAATTTTGTACGACACCTGCACGACTACATGTATCTGAGGAATGGAATCAGTGTGTGATCGTACGACAATCGTACAATTAATGTGACGAGTTCCAGCATGACAAGGACAAGCCAGTAGAAGGACAGAAGTTTACCTGCTTTGAAGACGTACAGTGGGTTGGGTATACATTTACCTGTGTCACCAGTTTGCGATTGCTATTGGCCTCCCGGCATGGTGCGACTTGCTTTCTGGACAGCACAAAATACACGCACTGCGTCAGATGGCGCCCAAAGCTCAAGTGAATAATAAAGAAATTGAAACCAAAGAGGAAAGAAAATCATATGGAGTGGGTG
>NC_049990.1:21144061-21145753 GCF_000003815.2 Branchiostoma floridae | reverse complement strand
ATTACTTGACGGTATTACAAAGACATATTCCTGCTGGTAAATGGTGCCTTATCATTATAGGAAGTTAGGCTGGTTTTCGTCCCAACGCCTTCATTCTGGTTCATTATAATCATTCACCACTGTACTTACGAATAGTCGTACAAACTCAGTAGCTGTATGTTCCTATATACACCTTTCTCACGCGGCGGCCATGATAGATCCAAGAAGAGGTCAATGAGGCAAACAGACAAAACTTATTTCTAAAATCAGGTCCCATTTAGTTTTCCCCCAAACCACACAAATTTTCATGATATAAGATGGAATAATAAATATTACAAGAAGTGTTATGCACCGAAAAACGTAGCAATTTAGAGTAGTGTAGACTGACCCCATAGTCCATTAAGAGATGCAAAATAAAAACATAATAATGCAAATTTTTAACGAATTTGCAGCCATTCACTTATTAGTCGATTTCCTAATTGGCAGGTTACCATTGGTCGAACTGCTAATTATGATGGACAGCCTTTTGTTTGCCACATTGAACTCGTTTTAGATCTATCATGGCCGCCGCGTGAGAAAGGTGTATACTGTCTAGTAGTTGGCTAGTAATTACAGTACAGCATAAAGATCTCCTTAAATTTTGCAACTATCATGCAAATTAATGGGAGTCGACAACATGTTTGTTCCATCAAACAAACTCGCAGCTATACTGTACCACACATGAACGGAGTACCTCTGTCTTTCTGGTGTAAATGCCTTATACGATATCTTTTGAATGCCTTCCAACTCAATTGAAACATTTTGACTTTTTTGTCGGCAACAGTCTAACGAAATCCAATCCCTATCGGTACTAAACGTAGCTAGGTGAGGAATTGGTTTTACCCGTTTGAAAAACAAGCATATATGCATAATAAACGGAATCAACAGGCCCTTCCTTCACTTTAGTCTTGATAGTCCCTTATTATATATGGCAGTCATCATGATCAGTACAATCTCTAATGTCGAATAGTTTGTCTATTACCAGCAGTGGTGTCAGTTTAACACATTGGCCGCGGAAGCTTAGTGCAACAGTGGCTCTCTTCTTCTGCTTTTTAGTCTGTAAAGTACCTCCCCCCTGAACGGACTGGCCTGAAGTGAAACATCAGACAGACGATAAACTTCATCTTCGGTATAAAACTGCAGGACGTCTGGTAACTCAAGATATTTTGCCTTACACATCGAAAAGTGTTACTTCCTCATATCATTTCCTCTTGCGCACATACCTGAGTGAGAGCCAGGGCGGTCTTAAATGTGTGATCATGTGATGCCATTGTTGTGGATCGGATACAGTGTCTTATGAGGTCAGTGTCGGGGTTACCGAACACTTATGACCATTACCAAACTAATACAAGTATCTGTCGTAGTGAAATGCAAGACATGCAATGATTATGCAAGGTGAATTACATGTATGCCTTAAGCTGGGGTCACACCTGCGTATATATTTAAGTCCGTATGAGGCGCGCATGGGAGTATTTGCCTCCACCAGGCTCCACAGGTCGTTGGAAAAATAATAGAAATTGGACAAACGTAAACAGGTAACATGTCAGACGAGTAAGCTGGGTCGCTAACCATACTTCTCGGTCAGCTAACTCATCTAGCATGTTATGTATCTATATTTATCCAATTTGTACTATTTTTCCCGCGACCTGTGGAGCCTGGTAGAGACTAAGAGCG
>NC_049990.1:21137529-21141398 GCF_000003815.2 Branchiostoma floridae | reverse complement strand
CAGCTTTCCGGTGTATATTCCTTTCCCGGCATATATTCCTTTCCCGGCATAATATTCCCGGTTAAAAATCGCGAATCGACCTAAAACCCTCCCCCCCCCCCCCAAAAGAATAATTTGCCAAGCTTCCCAGAGAGGCCGGTGAAGGAGGCTAAGATTCTATCACATGTTCAAGTGCATATATGATTCATCACTTGCTATTCTGGCTTCAATTGAATAAGCTTGAATGGTGCAGGTTCATGTTTTCCAATCCTTCAGAATTAGATTTCGAATAATTGCCATTTTGCTTTTATTTCAATTGTATATTTGATATTCCTTCCCTGTTAATCTTTCTATACCATTGTTTAACTCTGCAATTAGCCTTTGAGTATGGTTTGCAATACAAATTTTATCATTATATCAGTTGCATATTTACCTGCTTGTCCACAAGCACATTTCCCACTCCCAGGACTGGCCCCTCCCCAGTAGTCAGCCTGGCGGCCATTCCAAGTCACCCACCAGGCGTAGGGTGTGGCAGATGAGTTCCAGATCACTGAGTGATGACATTCATACTGAAAAAGGATAAATTGTGTTATTTTAGCTAATAGCTATAACTATAAACTTTTCAGCATCAACTTTACACCACAGATACTATCTTATTGACAGTTGTAATATCTTCAATGGGACATAGAATCATCATAGATTTTTTATAAAACTTCTTTGTCAGTCACAGTTGAGACAGACCACTGCTGAACAAGGCTGCCTAGAAATGTAAACATCACTTACCTTGATGTGCTGTTTGCAGAGAGTTGAATTGTCCACCACAGCTCTCACTTGGTCCATGGTATTCCAGTATGTCACATCCTTGGAGTACCTGCCTGGATCTTCGTACCCTTTCACAAGGGTCCTTGCCTCACTGTTGTGACCAATCAGGGTAATTGCTGAAATTAATATATATTGTGATTAGGCATTTAAACATAAGACTATACTCATTGCTAGACCTCAGTTTTCACGTTCGGTTTGGCGTCTCGACACAACATGTAGATGTTTGGCAAATGTTGTATTCTGAGCTGCGTGTTCAATTGTGTGTGTGTGTGTGTGTGTGTGTGTGTGTGTGTGTGTGTGTGTGTGTGTTTAGAACTCATAATTCACCATTAAAAACACAAAAATGATTTTCTTTACCGGAAATTGTCAGTACAGACTAACAAGTGTCACAAGTCTGTACTTCAACTCAGTGCCAGGAAAGTTTCTAGGACATACTGCTTCACAAACATATATTTCAGTTCCGAATACGGCATTGTCCATGGGCCCACACAGCTAGTATTCGTTGGCCAATCGGCTTACCGATGAATAGTGTTTTGATCAATGGATATCGTATTGCTCATTCGAAATGTATAACGACTTGCAGACAAACATGAAAAACAATTCTCTACATTTTCATGACATGCTTGTTATTTTCCACAATTTTTCCCGGCATTTTTTTTACTCTGAAAACTTATATAAACAAAATTTAGTATCATGATATTCTCGTTGACCAGACAACTGGCCCTATAGCTCTAAAAGGTTCAAACCTGATGTAATGTAATTTTTTGTTTAATTGTCAATGCTTGGCAGAAAAGTGGATGGTCTCATTTCTATATCATTCAACTTTACACCATGCATATTGCTGACATTGTCTGCTACACCGGATATATAAAACTCTTCTGATTTTCCTAACCTGATCCTCCCTGAACATCACACTGAACAACCATCGGTAGGACCCCCCGGTCTGGTCCATCAGGGTCGATGACGTAGAATGAATGATTATTGAATCCACTTCTCTCTACTACTTCAGTGCAGCTGGACGGTAGATTGCATGTATCTGTAACAGTAACATAACAAATTTTAGGACATTGTACTGCTTGCAGTGTCAGCGTTACCCAGTACTTGCGGGCTGGTATTCAAAATTACTGAGCCCAATAAAACGTTTTTTTTTTTATTGCATAGGGGGTATTTAGATTCACGTCTTGGAAATCCGTTATGTCAAGCGTGATTTCGAAATCTCTGAGGTCTTTGTGAGTGCTCAAAACATCAATGCTTAGCATTTCAACATATACATGTACAGATCACTTGTCCTACCTCCTAAGCAAGGCAGGGTCGTGGTGTCGGTGTTATTCTCCAGGTCCGACACCCTCTGCTCGAGGGCGAGACACTTGCTTCGCAGTTCATTTATTTCTTCATCTATTAAGGAAATGCAATCATTATTAGAAGCATGTCAACTTTCCGATGATAATTATATCTGAGTCTAAGCGCCCTGACAATTGTAGAAATCTTTGCATATAAGTACATCAGCCATGGAAGCCTGTCAAATATAATCGTAGCAACTCAAAGCTCTCATAAGTCATCAACTTAGATTGGGGTTTTGCCTGTAGGTGCAGTTTACACAATTGGTTCGGCTGTGCTTGCACCGTTGTCAGGTCACCCTTTCTCAAACCTTCTCAGCCTCCTGCAAACATGTCACACCATCTGAATCCTGGTCTTTAGGAAACACAAATCTTTCGGGACCAAAGCTTGTATGCTACAAATGTTGAAATCATTTTTAGTTTCTTTGAGTTGTTAAACTAAAAAAAATTAACCAAACTAGCAATCGGTCAACTAGCTATCAACTAGCAACCAGCCATCGCAACTTACATAATCAAATTTAAGAAATTGCACGGCATCTTTAGCTATAAAACCCACTTCTAGCGTAACTATAGAGAATTTATTTCAAAAGTTATCCCTACGCAAATTCAAGTCTGAATCAGTTGTAACGTATTCTATCTCCATACTTTTCGCTCCACAGGGACAGTCCCGTCCTGGCATCCCGTCACGTCCGTCCCTCCCTGGCGGACCCTGTACACAGGCTGAAAATGAACCAGAACGAAATTCAAAACCAAAGTAAACTAACGTTGCTAATCCAGTTTAAAAAAGCCAGAGCGGTACGTTTTAAGTTGAAGAAGAAGAAGTTGAGCGTGGTGTGAGTCTGTATCTAGGTAAACAGCCGCTACGTCGTGGAGAGTGGGTGTGTAAACGAAGGTCGTCTAAAATGGTCTACCTGGCATTTTCCTACTACATTGCAGCGGGTTGTGCATTTGGCTGTGTTTGTTTGTGGAGGACTGCAAAAACGTAAGCTGTGGATGGATCCTTATGATATTTGGTATTGAGTTGTAGTTGAAGTAACGAAGGTCATGTTTAAAAGTGATCGCCATTTAAATAGCCCTCAACTGAGACTTAAATTCAAATTCTTTGAAGATCCTCTACGGATGGCTAGCTGCTTACACATGTTCGGTGCCAAATTAACTTCAACTCGTAGAGAAACTGGACTTACCGCCTGCCCCTGCCGGCCATGTCACAGAGTTCGCCGCTCTCTTTTCCCGGCGGTGTGATGGCCCAGTTTGCCAGGGGACGCCGACAACAGAGGCACTGCTGGTTTTGCCAGGTTCCGACTGGCATGGGAGAGCTACGTTACTCACTGATACAGTCAAACCGGTAGTTTGAACTACGTGCTATGTCTCTATGGAAAGCAAATTAAACTGTTCTACTGTTATAAACGGAATATTCTTATCATTTGAACAACTGTTATTCATGCATTATCAAGTTACAACTTCAACTTTTAAAAAATGTCTAAATGCTCAAAAAGGTATCCCAAAGTATGACAATATGACTAACATGTTTAATCAGAAAACATTTTGCCGCATGGTGTCTTTACCTGTGGATTCATGTTGCCTTCTGTCTGCCCATTGTGTAGGATTTTTGCCTCCAGGGCTTTGAGCTGAGTGCTGAGCAACGTCACGTCGACCTTAATGGCTGCCACTTCCTTCTCGTAGTCGGCGACCATCTTCTGGTAATCAGAAGCTGCGCTCTGTACGGTGGTT
>NC_049990.1:21113024-21137390 GCF_000003815.2 Branchiostoma floridae | reverse complement strand
CCATCGCTACCGATAGTGAGCTTCTCTGTGCTCATCCTGATGACAGAAACGAACGTTCTACTAATATTGAAAACCGTTTGAAGCAAGTCTACGGATAGCCCTGTGGAACTCCGATGGAGCTAGGTTCGGCTACCACAAGATTCTAAACACGTCTGATCTTCTTACAGACCCGCAAGTCCGATTGTCCGGGCACGAGAGTACAGGTAGCTGTCAGGGGATTCCCCTTGACGTGTACCTGCCACTGGCTTAGTCATCATAAAGTGTTTTAATGAATGAATGACCTTTATTGTGCATTTGTGCTCAAACAAGCTAAGTACCGGTCGTATCTCTAGTAGTAAGGTGCAATTTTGATGTAGAAAAATCTTATCACCTCTACATATGCTAATACATTCTAGTATGTACAAGTTCAACTTCTTCTCGCTTCTTAAAACAGTTAAAAACATAAGCACAGATTTGGCTATGAGCAAACAGCGAGGTTTCACTCTATTGTGATGTCACTGCAGAGCTAATGATTCTGTGCCAAAGGCAGGACGTTCCGAGAAAAGTACGCCTCACTTGCAATTGTTGGGAGACATGTTATCGGAGCAAAAGGCCCACAAAACAAGCCAATTAACTAATAGTACACATCTGTTGAATATGAACCATTCATGAAAAAGGCCCCAAATCAATAAGAGACAAACGTGATTTATGCACACTAAGCTATATATGCAGAAATCAGCAGGCACGATATTTAAGTTTGGTAAGACGTCACGTGGTATATATCATTGAAGATAATCAACGATATTATAAGTGCATATGCCTGAGACATGGGCTTTAAATATATCTTCGTCATCTATAGACTCATGCATAAAATTTTGCACTTGAAGACATTTTTATATGCATGTTTTAACGATAAGCACCATAATCATAAGATTAAAGGTAGCTAGCCTGTATGTCCGGGCATTCACAAGGTTGAGTAAAACGTAACTATGGGATCCCTCTACAAGCAGGTTTGAATAAGACTAGACGCATATGTACGTGCCATGTTCCTCCACGTTTTCATACCATATACTGTAAATGCATTTAAGTTCGCGGGGATTTTAATTCGCGGTAACGGGAAAGAGCACTTTTCGGGGCGGTTTTAAGTTCGCGATAGCACCATGCACTGTAGTCCCTTACTGCCATGGAAAAATGTTCGCGGTGGTTTTAAGTTCGTGGTAAATTTACAACGAGAAACGCGAACATATAACCAACCGCGATCATATAACCACCGCGAAAATTTCTTCATTTACAGTATGATAATTCTTTACATGTCCCCTGAAAAGTGATGTGAAATTTGGCATAATTTGGCGTTATGTTGATCATGCGCGATATTCAGATATCTTGGTTTGTTTTGAAACTGCTGACGCGTGACAAACATGTCTTCGGTCAATTAGACTTCTAGCCGTTGGGTTTGGTAATGACACGAGCGACAGGGCACACCATGTCTTACACAACAACTTTATTGTAAGGAAAGCACAACAAGTTGTTTTATAACAGCAAATAATCCATCAGTTTTTTTATTCGTAACTTTTATTTTGACTTTGATCCGATACAAAGCAAAGTGGATACCACTAAAATAACAAGCACACAAAACGTTTTCCGTTCGAATATGACATTTCAACAGATTATTACAAAGGGTGGAAGCTGAAATTTTATACCAGAGTGATCACTTTACATTATAGAGCCTGTAAGTATAACAGTATTCTTGTATATGTTTTTCATATAAGTCTCTCTCTACATATTTAGTGTTTGCAACTCTCGTTGTTTTCTTTAGAATACATGTTCTCTAAGTCAATCATTTTTCATTTTAAACACCATTAGTTTCATCTCAGACCTGGTGCTATTGATCTGATCAATGCTAATCAATGCCATAAAAAGACCTGGTGGAAAGATCGAAATGCATGTGGTGGTATAGAATTAATCTGGTTGTATTTACTACAACAATTCTCTTATATTAGCATGAAAACTCATCTGAGTTGGTATTATCCATATTGAAGTGTTTCACCGTCATTCAACACGAGAATTTGCTCAAATTTTGGTCGCACATCCGTCGACCTTTGTCAGGAGTGGTGATTCAATTACTCTGAGCACTTGACCTAGGGACACGTGACTCAAGTAAAGAATCGGAGATGCCTGGCAAGCGGTATCGGCCCCGTCTCTGTTAAGAGTTTGGCTGGTGTGCTCTTATGTAGATGTCCTTCCACCCTTGCAAAGTTGTCCGGTTTAGTATCCAATATTTGAGTCACGTGTCCCTAGGTCACGTGCTCAGAGTAATAGGATCACCATTCCTGACGAAGGTTGGCGGATGTGCGACCGAGAATTCGAGGTGAGCAAATTCTTGTGTTGAATGACAATGCAAACTTCAATATAAAACAATTCTGTTATTTCTGCACTAAACTGCACTTGTTGCGTGGGAATATGTTTTGCAACACAGCTTTAATCATATACATGTACCTCTTTAAAAGATTAACAATCATTAACAGCTAGACTAGGGATAACAGATGAGTTTCCCCAGGGTATAGTAACCTTCTTCACGACTATCACCAGTATCCCCAAACCTGAGCTGGGTGACTGGCAGGTCATCCTTGTGGGACAGGAACCCAGAATCCTCACGCCAGGTGTAATCATTGGCATCACAGTTGCATTTGTCCGAGGGTCCAGAGCATGTGCCTGTTGGACAAAAGATTAAGGTAATAGCAAGGTTTTGTCAAGGATTTAAGATATGACAATTCAATTAAAATTTGGAGGAAAAATATCTTGTCCAGGACCTACAAAATGATGGATTTTTTTTCTCATGTTTAACTACATGTATGAGTCATGACTATAATACAATAGTTCACTTGCACTTTTCTGCCTTCAATAAAAAAAAATCATGGTTGATCAGGTTGAAGCTTTATAGCGCTTCAAATAGCTTCAGTAGAATCAGATTTAGAATAATTGTCATTTCGGTTTTCATTCAATTGTATATTGGATTGTCCTTCCCTGTTGAGTATACCCACTTTGTACACCACTGTTTTGCTATGTTTGAATGCAAATCGGGCATTTCTCTATAAGGGTATTACTACGGCGATTACCTGATTCTCCACAAGCACATTGCCCACTCCCAGGACTGGCACCTCCCCAGTAGTCAGCCTGGCGACCATCCCAAGTCACCCACCAGGAGGCGGGTGGGCCATTATCGTACGACGAGATCAACGAGCCGCGGCATTCATACTGGAAATAGGAGATTGTTTTATTTTAGATAAATAGCAATTGCTATAAACTTGACAGTAACTTCACAGACAATTCAAACTATACATATACCTTGATGTGCTGTTTACAGAGACTTGACTTGTCCACCACAGCTCTCACTTGGTCCATGCTATTCCAGTACGTCACATCCTTGTTGAGTAAGAACCTCTATTCTCAAACCCATTCACATGTGTCCGTGCCTCACTGTCGTGGCCAATCAGGGTGATTACTGAAATGTAATGAAGCATCACCTGAACCTAATGTTGCATGTTATGTTTCTAGTTTGTATCAGCGTTCCATAACCAGAACCAGATTCTAAGACATAATGCATGAAAAACAACATAATTATTTTTAATTGTCAAGTTCGTAAGTGATGGTACACATCGTAAAACCGGTACCCGTTCCAAAAGCCTTATTTTTACGCGTATATTTTATTATACGATGAAATAGACTTACACACATACCTCCTTCAGACTATCACATCCATGTATTTTACTTTTTAATGTGAAGTTGTATGGATTTATTACTTCCTAAAATTAATAACTATCGGAAAATAACACTCCCGTGTGGAGGGAAATGCCCCTTTAAAGCATGGTTGAAAACTCTCTTTGGGAAATGACCTAAAATTGATGCACACATCAAATCAACATGGTCTAATTGCTGACATTGCCTGACAAGCTGTATACCACTATTTGGGTTAGCTTACTTTTATCTCCCTGAACATCACACTGAACAACCATCGGCAGGACCCCCCGTTCTGGTCCATCAGGGTCGATGACGTAGAATGCCTGGTTGTTGATTCCACTTCTCTCTGCTACTTCAGTGCAGTTGGACGGTGCGTTACATGTATCTGTTGAGGAAAATTTAAGAGTGATGAATACAACTTCAGGCTTTGAAGTTTTGCAATATGGGCGCCAAAAACCCGGAGTCGCCAGAGTTAAAACGGGTGAAGTCTTCAAACGTAATGTCTCGCGGAGCAAATGCGGTCTCGTAGTATGTGGTACGTTAAACCGGCTCCTTCACAAGACAAGCTTACGGTGTGGTTGCAGTTCACCTAAAACTGCGTCTATTAAGAAAAGACCTATCATATAAGATGGGCAATCCGTATACCTCTTAGAAAGAAACCATAATCAGTCTTAGGATACCCCACCTTTAGAAGTGCAAAAACCCATCAACATCGATGGAGAGCGACTCATTGCTGTAAATTGATCAGCTTTAATAGGTTGTGACGGTTTTGCTGGAAAAGTAACTTGTAGTGTAACAATATGCTTTTGATAAAGCTGGCCACGCGAGGTATGGTGGCAGAAGATAGTAAGTAACAGAAAAAGAACCACATTTGGCACAGTGCCCAATCTTAGCAGACAAAGAGAGACAGAGAGAGAGAGACCATAGAGAAGATTAGGATAACGCACAACAGAAACGGCATCGCCGACGCCCTAAGCGGCTGTAGCTGTAGTACAGTACTGAACAAGAGTTCGGAGACCTCATACCTCCATGAAATATTCTGATTATGCAAATGACTTGCATATCTGCATAATTTATGCTTGGTAATATACACCTTTGCATAACTTACACAGGTCACAATGTTGACAATCCAATCATTTACTACATTTATTTCATGAATTAGGACTTGTTCACATTAATTATGCAAATTAGGGACTTATTTGCATAATTGGTATCTGCTAATATTCAACCTGTCATAAATTACATATGTTACATGTATTTGAGTCCTATAATGAAAAATACTGGAAATATAGATTTTCCTCATTAAAGATGCAAATTAAGTCCAAATTTGCATAATTTGCACTTCATTATGTACATCCCTGCCAAACATACCTATATGTTAAATATCATAGAAATTCATCGTTCCTATGTTCCGTTATGCTACTTGGATGATTTTGACAAAATTGCCCCTGCCGTTCCAGAGCAAGCCGCTAGGGGGCCCAAACTTATGTACCCTTTTCCTTACGTCACAAGCTATCTGCCACCAAGAAATCAAGACCATAGCATATTCAGGTCAAAAGATACAAAAAAAAATCAAAGTTCTGCTGCAGTACCAAGGTCACACACCAGGGGGCCCCAAATCATCCGTGACCTTTGTCTTCCAAACACCTACTCACATACTAAATATCATTACAATCCATTCAGAGGTTCTAAAGTTATGCTGACCACAAATATGCGGACACACACACAGACAGACACACCAAAAACTATACCTCCATTTTTCATGGAGGTAATGATGCAGATTGAAGCATGGACGTCGCTGCTTTGGAAACTGTCGTTAGCTTTGCAATAGAACTTCTACATACTCATGAACTGCTCGGCACTGTCCACCCGTGCGACAACACTGTCCATTTGACTCTGCAGAGATGAGATGAGTCCGGCCTGTTGTGCTAGATGTCCGGCCTGTTGTGCTAGATGTCCGGCCTGTTGTGCTAGTTGTCCGGCCTGTTGTGCTAGAAGTGCGGACTGGTTGGCAATGACCTCCTTTAGGATAGCCACCTCATCATCACATTTGTAACAAGTCTCCGTTTCTTCCAGGTAGTCTGGAATACAAGAAGAGTTCACCCAAACGAAAATAACTCAAATAATTATGGAAGGTTTAAGAGTATATTGTAATTTTTAAGTGTACAAATAGCTAAACAAATCAAGCTTTACAAGGACACACACACACACTACTACTAGTATTATATTTTTGTCTATATTTTTTTCTAATAAACTATTCGAATTCATGAACCTCACTCCTATTTTGTAAAACATATCACGATAACCAAGGTCAACGTCAAGTTAATATCGTGCTAAGTAATTACTTGACTAACGCAAAGCATTATAGATATTTGAAAAAATGACCATATGTTAGCCACTTTTCAACACTGTAAGGTGGTAGTACAGGTAGACAGTATAAAGGAGTGCTGTACCTGTGATACTGGACACGTGGTGCTGTTGATCACCTAACACAGGAAATTGTGCGGTTGTTATGCCGCTCAGGAACAGAAGTAGCACTCCACGAAACATCTTGTTTCTTCTGAACCTGTTGTGTTCTTGAACCGCGTACGGATGTGTTTCTCAGCTTTATATGACTATTGAATGTTGTATTATTGACTAAGCATAGCTGCGTATTGATACAGCTGAAGCAAGCAAACGCGATCCCATACAAGCAATCGCTGTTTTGTTAACATCCGGGGAGACAAACTCACATTAGCAGATAGTATTATTAATAACTAGAGTTCGGCGACCTCATACCTCCATGAATATTTAGAGCTTTTTTTAATTTAATGCAAATGACTGAATATTAACATGATTAATGCATGGTGTTGTTCATCATTGAAAAACGTACAGTACACATGTCACAAGTGAAATTCCAATTCAGATCATTAATCATTAAGCTGTTTTGCAATTTTTGCATAAATTATGCAAATACATTCCTCATTAGCATATTTACTATCTGCATATGTTCCACTGATTATAATTAACAAGTGTTACATTAATCGAAGTCCAGTTATTGCAAACAATGGAATTATACAATTTACTCAATAATTAGGCAAATTAAGTCGTCATTTGTATAAAATGCATATCATTTTGAACATCTTTGCCCAAGCTACCTGCATACCTAAAATGCAGGCAATCCGTCGTTCCTTTCTGCAGTTATCCTCTTTGGAGTGTCTTGACAAAAACGCCCCTGCAGTTCTACAATTAAATGTTAGGGGACTAAAACTTGCCCCATTTCGTCATGACGCTCACAGCTATCTACCAATTAAATTTCACGACCATATCACGTCCGAGACAAGAGATACATTGAAAAAACTGCTATGATAGAATATTCACATTAATTATGCAAATGTACTCCTATTTTGCATAATTATCTTGTTTTGCATAATTACTATCTTTATTTTATCTTGTACAACATTGTCTAAGGTACCTACATACCCCAGTTCATGAAAATCCGCTGTTCCCTTCTTGAGTTATCCTCGTCAGAATTTTTTGACAAAAATGCCCCTGCTATCCCCAAACTAGACGCTAGGGGGCCCAAACTTATGTCATTTCTTTCTGAGCACAAGAGCTATCTAATACTCAAAAATCATGACCATAGCATGTTCAGAACACCGAGATAGTAAAACCGGAAGTTGCACTGCAGTACCAAGGGTAGTCGCTATGGGGTCCAAAATCTAATCATTTCCAGCTTTCATCACACCCTATCAACACACCAAGTATGAAACCAATCCACCCAACCGTTCATGGGTTATTTTATTTACACACAGACAGACAAACGCTTGGTAAAATATAACCTCCATGACATTTCATGGAGGTAAATATTCATATTAGTAGACCAGCTAGGAAGAGTTTCACACCTTGCGTCATGCGGCTATGGGACTGGTCGGTGAGGTGAGGTCATCCGATGTAGTTAAGATAACAAAGGTTTGACGATATTTACTGCTAATATATACTAGCTATCGTGTGAGTTGGAAACAAATAATGAAACACTTATTGTTGAATTACAGTCGCTGTCGCTTCTTGGTAACTTGTTGCTCTGGCTTCAGGACGAAGGGTAATAGTTATGTTGTTATTTTGTTGTTTTAAAACTGTTGACGCGTGACAAACAAGACATTGGTCAATAAGATTTTATTGTGGGTTTGGTGATGACACGAGCAAAAAGGCACACAACAATTTGGTTGTAAGGAAAGAATCACTAATTGTTTTAACAGCAAATGATCAGTGTTTATTTCGTAACCTGGTCTCAGCTAAATCTACCATTAGCTCTTTGATGGGATAACGATTGGACACCACTAAAATCACAAGCACAAAAATACATTTCCGTTACATTAAGTCATGTTGAGTTGATTATATCCACGAGCGCATAAATTTTCATCCATTTACATTTTTCAGCCATACTGAAAATCGTACAAAACAAAACAAGCAAATATGTTACGGCTGCACTAAAATACTCGTGTTGTGTCGGAATATGATTGTTCACAACAATTCTGCAGTGATGTCTTTCGTTCAACAGGCAGACAATTAGTCACCGATACGTAGACTATCTAAAACAGTACAATAACTATACTTAAGAAATATAGGATATGTTACTTCTTCGGTGGCATAACTTACAACAAACAATTGACACCTCAAGCTTAACCTCACGTACCGATAGTATGATGCCTTTCATGATAGCTTCGGTATGTAAAGTATGCTATGTTAGTTAAACATAGAACGTAGTGATGAATTCATTGATGTAACTTCTGCACTGAACTGTTGCATGCTGAGATCACTACTGTACTATACAATTGTTCACAGCTACGGCTAGACTCAGGGGTAGCAGATGAGTTTCCCCAGGGTGTAATAACGTATATTGAAATATGAAACAACTTCTGTGCCATAACTTATAATAAAACATAGACACCTTAAACCTAGCATAACGTACTGATCACATGAAGCCTGGCATGTTAGCTTGGTTATCTCAAGTATACTATTTCAGTATAACATAGAATGTAATGAACTGAACTTTTACACTGCACTGTTGCATGTTAATAACACTACTGTACCAGACACAGCTAGACTCAGGGGTAACAGATTAGTTTTCCCAGGGTGTAATAACCTTCTTCAATACCAGCACCGGTGTCCCCAAACCTGAGCTGGGTGACAGGCAGGTCATCCTTGTGGGACAGGAACCCAGAATCCTCACGCCAGGTGGCATCATTGGTGTCACAGTTGCATTTACCCGAGGATCCAGAGCATGTGCCTGTTGGGCAGAAGGACAAATTAATCAACTCATGAGTTTACTAATGTAGCAAACTAGTGTATACATAACATGTTTTCAAAGTAAAACAGGAAATGTAGCACACAAGGAAAGAAGAAAAAGTTATTTGGGCCAAAATCTATAATTTTGTGATATTTCGCAGGAACGTCTCCTGAACTGAGACCCAAAATATTCTGAGAGTCAGATCATCAGAATTGGACAAATCATCATTTGTGGCAGCTTGGAAATATAAATCAATTGTGTAGTGCTACCATGGATGAATTAAGCAACGTCCCGTGCCTTACCTGCTTGTCCACAGGCACATTGCCCACTCCCAGGACTGGCACCTCCCCAGTAGTCAGCCTGGCGACCATCCCAAGTCACCCACCAGGCGAAGTATGTGGCACTAGCACTGCGCCAGATAAATGAGTGATGGCATTCATACTGGAAATGGATAATTGTGTTATTTTAGCTAATAGCAATTACTATCAACTTCACAGTATCATACCATACCACAAATAACATCCGACCGACGGTTGGAATGTCTCTCATAGAGGCATCATCGATATTCGTAAAACTTGCCAGGCAAAGTTGGAGAAGACACGTGCTGAACAAGGCTCAACCTTAGACTGGAAATGTAAACAATACTTACCTTTATGTGCTGTTTGCACAGAGTTGACTTGTCCACCAGCGCTCTCACTTGTTCCATGCTATTCCAGTATGTCACATCCTTGGAGTAGCTTCCAGGACCTTCGTACTCATTCACATGTGTCCGTGCCTCACTGTTGTGACCAATCAGGGTAATTGCTGAAATTTTAATTAAACATTTAAACATAAGACTCTACTTATACGAGTGAGTGAGTGAGTGATCATGAGTGAGTGAGTGAGTGAGTGAGTGAGTGAGTGAGTGAGTGAGTGAGTGAGTGAGTGAGTGAGTGAGTGAGTGAGTGAGTGACTTGGCCTTATTGCTGACATTGTCTGCTACACAGTATATATAAAACTCTTCTGATATTTCTAACCTGATCCTCCCTGAACATCACACTGAACAACCATCGGCAGAACTCCACGTTCTGGTCCATCAGGGTCGATGACGTAGAATGCATGACTATTGAATCCACTTTTCTCTACTACTTCAGTGCAGCTGGACGGTAGATTGCATGTATCTGTAACAGTAACATAACAAATTTTAGGACATTGTACTGCTTGCAGTGTCAGCGTTACCCAGTACTTGCGGGCTGGTATTCCAAATTCCTGAGCCCAATAAAAAGTTTCTTTATTGAATTAAGAGTATTTAGATTCACGTCTTGGAAATCCGTTATGTCAAGCTTGATTTCGAAATCTCTGAGGTCTTTGTGGATGCTCAAGGCATCCGTGCTTAGCAATTCTACATGCACAGATCTAGATCACTTGGCTTACCTCCTAAGCAAGGCAAGGGCGTGGTCTCGGTATTATTCTCCAGGTCCGACACCCTCTGCTCGAGGGCGAGACACTTGCTTCGTAGTTCATTTATTTCGTCATCTATTGAGAAAATGCAAGAGCATCTCTTTGATTATTAGAAGCATGTCATCTTTCCGATGATAATTATCTCCGAGTCTAAGCGCCCAGACAACTGTAGGAATCTTTGCATATCAGTACATCAGCCATGGCAACCTGTCAAATATAATAGTAGCGACTAAAAGCTCTCATAAGTCAACATAGATTGGGGGTTTGCCTGTAGGTAGGTATTTTACACAATTAGTTAGGATGTGCTTGCACTGTTGCCAGGTCACCCTTTCTCAAAGCTTCTCCAAACATGTCACACCATCTGAATCTTGGTCTTTCCGAAACACAAATCTTTCGGGGCCAAAGCTTAGCAAAACTAGCAATCGATCTGCTGACCAGCCATCGCAACATAATTAAATTTAAGAAATTGCACGGCATCTTTAGCTATAAAACTCACTTCTAGCGTAACTAAAGAGGCGCTCTAGTATGGAGAGAATTTACTTCAAAAGTTATCCCTACGAAAATTCAAGTCAGAATCAGTTGTAGGTAATATATGTCCATACCTTTTGCTCCGTAGGGACAGTCCCGTCCTGGCATTCCGTCACGTCCGTCCCTCCCGGGCGGACCCTGTACACAGGCTGGAGATGAACCAGAACGAAATTCAACACCAAAGTAAACTAATAACGTTGCTAATCCAGTAAAAAAAAGCCAGAGCGGTATGTTTTAAGTTGAAGAAGAAGAAGATGAGCGTGGTGTGAGTCTGTATCTAGGTAAACAGCCGCTACGTCAAGAAGCTATGAATGGACCTTTATGATACTGTATTTGGGAGGTGGACAGCAGGTGTGTAAACGAAGGTGGTCTAAAATGGTCTACCTGGCATTTTCCTACTACATTGCAGCGGGTTGTGTATTTGGCTGTGTTTGTTTTTGGAGGACAGCAAAAACGTAAGCTGTGGATGGATCCTTATGATATTTGGTATTGAGTTGTAGTAGTAGTCATGTTTACCTGGCGTTTAAAAGTGATCGCCATTTAAATAGCCCTCAACTGAGACTAATTATTTGAAGATCCTCTACGGATAGCTAGCTGCTTACACATGTTCGGTGCCAAATTAACTTCAACTCATAGAGAAACTGGACTTACCGCCTGCCCCTGCCGGCCACGTCACAGAGTTCGCCGCTCTCTTTTCCCGCTGGTGAGCGGGCCCAGTTTGCCAGGGGACGTCGACAACAGAGGCACTGCTGGTTTTGCCTGGTTCCGACTGGTATGATAGAGCTACGTTACTCAGATACCGGTAGTTTTAACTACGTTCTATGTCTCTGTGTGAAGCAACTTAAACTTTTCTACTGACAAAAAGTTATAAACGGAATGTTTTTATCATTTGATACATGCATTATCAAATTACCACCGTCCGCTTAAGCTTCAAATTGTCAAAAATGTCTAAATCGCTCAAAAAGGTATCCCAAAGTATAACAATTTGTTCATATGACTGACAAGTTTAATCAGAAAATATTTAGCCGCATCGTGTCTTTACCTGTGGGTTTATGTTGCCTTCTGTCTTTCCATTGTGTAGGATTTTTGCCTCCAGGGCTTTGAGCTGAGCGCTGTGTAACGTCACGTCGACCTTAATGGCTGCCACTTCCTTCTCACAGTCGGCGACCATCTTTTGGTAATCAGAAGCTGCGCTCTTCCGAGCTGACATCTCCTCTATTATCACGTGTGTCCCCTGTTGGATGGCAAGGACGATAATGACCACAGACAAACCCGCCGTCAGAAGTTGGACCAGCGAGGTCAGGGCGGCCGGGCCGTGCTCGTGCCCGCGACGATGGTTCTGATAACCATCGCTATCGATAGTGAGCTTCTCCGTGCTCATGCTTAAGACAATAACGAACGCTTTACTAACTGAAGAAACGACCGAGCGATGCACGTCTATGGATTACCCTACGAACTTCGACGCAGGTCCGGCTACCACAAGATTCTCCACACGTCTGATATTTTTGCAGACCTGCCAGTCCGGTTGTTCGGGCACGAGAGCACAGGTAGCTGTCAGGGGATTCCCCTTGACTTGTACCTGCTAGCTGCTGGCTTAGTCATCATTAAACGTTTTGATTGGCTATGAGCAAACAACGAGGTCTCACTCTATTGTGATGTCACTGAAGAGCTAATGCTTCTGTGCCCTAGGCTGGACGTTCCGAGAAAAGTACGCCTGGCTTGCAATTGTTGGGAGACGTGTTAACGGAGCAAAAGGCTCACAAAAGAAGCCAATTAGCTTCAGCATATATCTGTTCAACATGACCCATTCACGTAAAAGGTCAAAAATCAAGAAGAGACCACCTCGTGGTTTATGTACACTAATTTATATATGCAGGCAGGATGTTAACGTTTGGTGAGACATCACGCAGAATTATGTGGTATATATCATTGAAGATAATCAACGATATCATAAGAACGTGTATGTGCCTGAGACATGGGCTTTGGCTAGATGTACGTCATCTACAGACTCATGCATCAATTTTGGAGCATTTGTTGTATCTGAAGAGATATTGAAATTCATAAATTAATTGTGCATGTTTTAACGAAAAGCACCATAATCATAAGATTAAAGGTAGCTAGTCTGTATGTCCGGGCGTACGTGTACGCACAAGGCTGTGTAACACAAACTATGGGATCCCTCTACAAGCAAGTCTATAAGACTAGCATATGTGCGTGTCATGTTCCTCCACGTTTTCATGTCATATACTGTAAATGCATTTACGTTCGCGGGGATGTAAATTCGCGGTAGCGGGAAAAAGGACTTTTCGCGGTGGTTGTAAGTTCGCAGTAGCATAATGCACTGTAGTCCCTTACTGCAATAGACAAAATGTTCGTAGTGGTTTTAAGTTCGTGGTAAATTTGCAACGAGAAACCGCGAACATATAACCGACCGCGAACATACTGTATAACCACCGCGAAAATTTCTTCATTTACAGTATGATAATTCTTTACATGTCCCCTGCCAAGTGATGCGAAATTTGTCATAATTTGGCGTTATGTTGATCATGCGCGATATTCAGATATCTTGGTTTGTTTTGAAACTGCTGACGCGTGACAAACATGTCTTCGGTCAATTAGATTTCTGGCCGTTGGGTATGGTGATGACACGAACGACAGGGTACACCGGTACCATGTCTCACACAACAATTTGATTGTAAGGAATGCACAGCAAGTCATTTTATAACCGCAAACAATCCTTCCGTTTAATTTCGTAACTTGGTCTCAGCCATAGATTTCATTATTCCTTTGATCTCATACAAAGCAAAGTGAATACCACTAAAATAACAAGCACACAACGCGGTTTTTGTTAGATTATATTTTCAACAGATAGCACAGGGATGAAGCTGTAACATTTCACACCAGAATGATCAATGTGCATTATAGAGCATGTAACTATAACAGTATTCTTGTATAGTTTTTTTTTTTTTCTGAGGAGTAATTGTCTAGCTACTGGCACATAAAACACATATAGGAGCTGTATGTATGATGTAATATTTGTCACTTCCTGTAATATATACGATAGATAAGTAAACCTTACAGTTAACACAGAAGCGTCATTGACTGACAAAAAATATTTATAAGTCTCTCTCTCTATATTCAGTGTTTACAACTCTCGTCCCCGTCTCTGTTAAGTGTTGGCTGGTGTGCTTTTATGTAGATGTCCTCCTTTACCCCCCTCGCGAAGTAATCCGGTGTGACAGCGATCTCGCCCCCCCCCCCGTGATCTCGCCCCCCCGGGGGCGAAATCACTAGCGATCTCGCCCTCCCCAGCTAGTGATCTCGCCCCCCTACCTCGCCCCCCTTTAGCGATTTCGCCCCCCCCAAAAAAAACGGGTTTACATGACATTTTAGAAGTTGATTGGTATAAATCACAAAATGCAGATTCAGAATGATATAAGTACACGAGTTTGATACATAACTCCATTCATAGTATCAATATTAACGTAATTACATGGTAATAAGATAGTTGAACTTGTTTCAGACAAGGAGGGTTGGGTCCCTTGTATTCCCATTATTGCATATACCTGAGTCTTGACATAAGATGTATTTCATTGTATTCACCTGTCCTCAAGCAAACTATATATCTCCAATATGAAGTCTCTACCATGAAGTGACCACAAAAGAACTATGTAATGTCTTTATTAATTATGCAAATATTACGTATTAATTAGAATAACGCACATTTTGGTATATGCACCTGGCCAAGGGATATCTTCACCTCCAACATGACTGTTTTTTTCTAGTATTTAGGAACTGATGCATTTACCCGTGTTTCTTAAGTTAACACTGGTACCAGTGTTTGTGTAGCATTTAGCAACAGCTATATCAACTTGCGCGTAGATAGTGTTTATAATGAGAAACTATTATTCACGTTTTTGTCAGTGCTTTGGAAATGTTTCCAGCACAAGAAAGAAAACACTGTGACAAATTGAAAACATATAGCTGACGTATTCCGTACCATAGACGGTGTTGATTTATACGTTCGCAGTAGCACTGTTATTATGCCACCTCAGCTGCAAAAATTGTCTTTTTCATTTCAATGTCATGTTTGCACCGAACAATATAGTATCGACTTTCGAGGTATGACATCTTACGGTACGGTAATAAGGTGCCATATAGGTACCAGGTAACACACCATATACGTTACTCCCCAGGTGCAGTATAGTACCAGGTAGCGCACCTGTAATATGTAGTAACCAGCTGCTCTTAGGGGGGGGCGAAAACGCTAAAGGGGGGCGAAAACGCTATTGATTTCGCCCCCGGGGGGGGGCGAGATCGCTGGGGGGGGGGGCGAGATCGCTGTCACACCGGTTTAGTATCCAATATTTGTGTCACGTGTCCCTAGGTCACGTGCTCAGAGTAATTGAATCACCATTCCTGACGAAGGTTGGCGGATGTGCGACCGAGAATTCGAGGTGAGCAAATTCTTGTGTTGAATGACGGTGAAAACTTCAATATAACACAATTCTGTTATTTCGGCACTAAACTACACTTGTTGCGTGGGAATATGTTTTGCATCGAAGCTGTTGTACCTCTTTAAAAGGTAAACAATCATTCCCAGTTAG
This sequence comes from Branchiostoma floridae, assembly GCF_000003815.2. Taxonomy (NCBI): domain Eukaryota; kingdom Metazoa; phylum Chordata; class Leptocardii; order Amphioxiformes; family Branchiostomatidae; genus Branchiostoma; species Branchiostoma floridae. The sequence goes on along the minus strand of NC_049990.1, from coordinate 21,121,829 downwards.
ACTCAGGGGTAGCAGATGAGTTTGCCCAGAGTGTAATAACCTTCTTCACCACTATCACCAGTATCCCCAAACCTGAGCTGGGTGACTGGCAGGTCATCCTTGTGGGACAGGAACCCAGAATCCTCACGCCATGTGTAATCATTGGCATCACAGTTGCATTTGTCCGAGGGATGTAATGAAGCATCACCTGAACCTAATGTTGCATGTTATGTTTCTAGTTTGTATCAGCGTTCCATAACCAGAACCAGATTCTAAGACATAATGCATGAAAAACAACATAATTATTTTTAATTGTCAAGTTCGTAAGTGATGGTACACATCGTAAAACCGGTACCCGTTCCAAAAGCCTTATTTTTACGCGTATATTTTATTATACGATGAAATAGACTTACACACATACCTCCTTCAGACTATCACATCCATGTATTTTACTTTTTAATGTGAAGTTGTATGGATTTATTACTTCCTAAAATTAATAACTATCGGAAAATAACACTCCCGTGTGGAGGGAAATGCCCCTTTAAAGCATGGTTGAAAACTCTCTTTGGGAAATGACCTAAAATTGATGCACACATCAAATCAACATGGTCTAATTGCTGACATTGCCTGACAAGCTGTATACCACTATTTGGGTTAGCTTACTTTTATCTCCCTGAACATCACACTGAACAACCATCGGCAGGACCCCCCGTTCTGGTCCATCAGGGTCGATGACGTAGAATGCCTGGTTGTTGATTCCACTTCTCTCTGCTACTTCAGTGCAGTTGGACGGTGCGTTACATGTATCTGTTGAGGAAAATTTAAGAGTGATGAATACAACTTCAGGCTTTGAAGTTTTGCAATATGGGCGCCAAAAACCCGGAGTCGCCAGAGTTAAAACGGGTGAAGTCTTCAAACGTAATGTCTCGCGGAGCAAGTGCGGTCTCGTAGTATGTGGTACGTTAAACCGGCTCCTTCACAAGACAAGCTTACGGTGTGGTTGCAGTTCACCTAAAACTGCGTCTATTAAGAAAAGACCTATCATATAAGATGGGCAATCCGTATACCTCTAAGAAAGAAACCATAATCAGTCTTAGGATACCCCACCTTTAGAAGTGCAAAAACCCATCAACATCGATGGAGAGCGACTCATTGCTGTAAATTGATCAGCTTTAATAGGTTGTGACGGTTTTGCTGGAAAAGTAACTTGTAGTGTAACAATATGCTTTTGATAAAGCTGGCCACGCGAGGTATGGTGGCAGAAGATAGTAAGTAACAGAAAAAGAACCACATTTGGCACAGTGCCCAATCTTAGCAGACAAAGAGAGACAGAGAGAGAGAGACCATAGAGAAGATTAGGATAACGCACAACAGAAACGGCATCGCCGACGCCCTGAGCGGCTGTAGCTGTAGTACAGTACTGAACAAGAGTTCGGAGACCTCATACCTCCATGAAATATTCTGATTATGCAAATGACTTGCATATCTGCATAATTTATGCTTGGTAATATACACCTTTGCATAACTTACACAGGTCACAATGTTGACAATCCAATCATTTACTACATTTATTTCATGAATTAGGACTTGTTCACATTAATTATGCAAATTAGGGACTTATTTGCATAATTGGTATCTGCTAATATTCAACCTGTCATAAATTACATATGTTACATGTATTTGAGTCCTATAATGAAAAATACTGGAAATATAGATTTTCCTCATTAAAGATGCAAATTAAGTCCAAATTTGCATAATTTGCACTTCATTATGTACATCCCTGCCAAACATACCTATATGTTAAATATCATAGAAATTCATCGTTCCTATGTTCCGTTATGCTACTTGGATGATTTGACAAAATGCCCCTGCCGTTCCAGAGCAAGCCGCTAGGGGGCCCAAACTTATGTACCCTTTTCCTTACGTCACAAGCTATCTGCCACCAAGAAATCAAGACCATAGCATATTCAGGTCAAAAGATACAAAAAAAATCAAAGTTCTGCTGCAGTACCAAGGTCACACACCAGGGGGGCCCCAATATCATCCGTGACCTTTGTCTTCCAAACACCTACTCACATACTAAATATCATTACAATCCATTCAGAGGTTCTAAAGTTATGCTGACCACAAATATGCGGACACACACACAGACAGACACACCAAAAACTATACCTCCATTTTTCATGGAGGTAATGATGCAGATTGAAGCATGGAACGTCGCTGCTTTGGAACTGTCGTTAGCTTTGCAATAGAACTTCTACATACTCATGAACTGCTCGGCACTGTCCACCCGTGCGACAACACTGTCCATTTGACTCTGCAGAGATGAGATGAGTCCGGCCTGTTGTGCTAGATGTCCGGCCTGTTGTGCTAGATGTCCGGCCTGTTGTGCTAGTTGTCCGGCCTGTTGTGCTAGAAGTGCGGACTGGTTGGCGATGACCTCCTTTAGGCTGGCCACCTCATCATCACATTTGTAACAAGTCTCCGTTTCTTCCAGGTAGTCTGGAATACAAGAAGAGTTCACCCAAACTAAAATAACTCAAATAATTATGGAAGGTTTAAGAGTATATTGTAAGTGTACAAATAGCTAAACAAATGAAGCTTTACAAGGACACACACACACTACTAGTATTATATTTTGTCTATATTTTTTTTCTAATAAACTACTCGAATTCATGAACCTTACTCCTATTTTGTAAAACATATCACGATAACCAAGGTCAACGTCAAGTTAATATCGTGCTAAGTAATTACTTGACTAACGCAAAGCATTATAGATATTTGAAAAAAAAAATGACCATATGTTAGCCACTTTTCAACACTGTAAGGTGGTAGTACAAGTAGACAGTGTAAAGGAGTGCTGTACCTGTGATACTGGACACGTGGTGCTGTTGATCACCTAACACCTAACATTAGCAGATAGGATTATCAATAAATTTAAATTGAGTAAACTCGGTATTGGTGGTAAATTTCTAAAAGTAATAAAGGGCATGTATTCAAAGACTATAAACTGCGTTAAATCTAAAAATGGATTGACTGAAACTTTTGTTACTAACTGTGGTGTGAGACAAGGGTGCAACTTAAGTCCTACATTATTTAACCTTTTTCTTAGCGATATTGTGTCCCAATTTGACGGTGCTCCTTGTAATCCCCCACTTATGCACAGCAAAACTGTCCCATGCTTGTTGTATGCTGACGACTTGGCAATTTTTTCCGAGTCCAAACAGGGATTACAGCATTCCTTGAACAATCTGGAAAATTATTGTGCACTTTGGAAATTAAAAGTAAATCTTAGGAAAACAAAAATTATTGTATTTACAAAGGGTGGCAGTCTACCTAAAAACTGTTCTCTCCTGTTTGATAATCGTGAAATAGAAATTGTAACTTGTTATACTTATCTTGGTATTATTGTGAGTGCAGCTGGCACGTTTAAAGCTAACAACAAATACCTGAGTGGCAAAGGTCTGAAGGCTTTATTCGGAATAAAGCAGTCTTTAGATAAAGCCACCGCCTCATTACCTGTTAGAAACAAACTTTTCGATGCATGTGTCAAACCTATTCTACTTTATGGCTCAGAAATATGGGGCGCATTTAAAAGCCCTAAAACCTGTCCCATTGAATCTGTTCACCTTAAATTCTGCAAACAAGCACTAAATGTCCCCAGACCAGCATCTAACCTTGCCACAAGAGCGGAATTAGGGAGGTACCCCATTCAACTGGAAGCCTCCCTGAACGCTATCAAACACTTTCTAAGAATCCGTCAAAACGTGCCAGCTGACAGTCTACAAGCCGACGCCCTATCTTGTCAATTACAACTAGATGCTAATGGAAATAAGTGCTGGGCGTCCGGCGTTCGTAAGATACTGGAGGAATGCGGTTTTGCCTACATATGGAGATCTCAAATATCTCTAGGAACAAACCTATTACCTATAACCAACGCCATCAGCCAACGATTAAAGGATATTTACATTCAAACATTTAGAACCGAAATACACAATGACAACCGGGACAAATCTTTCGGTAACAAATTACGAACCTATAGATTATTCAAGACTATTTATAAAGAAGAAGAATATCTGATGGTGAAAAACATACAGCACAGATTGGCTGTCACTAAACTCCGGATTAGTTGCCACAAGTTACATATCGAAACTGGAAGGCACAACCGCACCCCTCTGCAGCATAGAGTCTGCCAATTTTGTGATCTACAACATGTAGAAGATGAACAGCATTTTATTTTACACTGTAAATTGTACCATAATGAACGGATTGTGCTTTATGAATATATCAGAAAAGAGTTCCCATATTTTGAACATCTTAATGCAACGGATAAATTTCTATTTTTGATGCGCCTAGACAAACCCTGTATATCAAACATTATATGTTCTTATATCTACACCTGTACAAAGAAGCGAGAAGATGTCGACCATCCTGTTAGCTTAGTACCTTCAACTAGTTAAATTGTATCCTGTTGTTTTTTCATATATTTGTTACATGTATTCTGTTATCAGTCATGTCTGTTATCAGTGACCTGTACCTAGCCCGTCGAGGCATGAATGTACAATAAAGGTCTTTCATTCATTCAATAAATATTCATGTTAGTAGACCAGCTAGGAAGAGTTTCACACCTTGCGTCATGCGGCTATGGGACTTGTCGGTGAGGTAAGGTCATCACATGTAGTTAAGATAACAAAGGTTTGACGTCATTTACTGCTAATATATACTTAGCTATCGTGTGAGCTGGAAAAAATAATGAAACACTTATTTTTGAATTACAGTCGACGTCGCTTCCTGGTAACTTGCTTTTACGGCTTCAGGACGAATGATCATCATGAGTTATTTTGTTATTTCTAATCATGAGAAATACTGTTTCAAATAGCTGTTGGACAAGAGACCTCGACATGTGGACATGACCCAAAGTGGACGGCATGGATAGGGCACGACGTCCTTGGTAATTCTGGTCGTTGTAAAATAATCATACCTTGAGTATGCATACAATTCAACTGGGCTAAGAAAAGAACATGTAAGGCACGCCATGTCTCACACGACAATCTGATTCCAAGGAAAGCACGAGTTGTTTTGATTTTATCAGCAAACGATCCGTTTTTATTTTGTAACTTGGTATCAGTTATAACTTTCTTTATGTCTCTGATCTGTTGTTGTTCGTCCATCGGGAGTCGATGAGGACTTCAATCTCTTCTCTCTGATCTAATACAAAGCAGTTTGGATATAACTAAAATCGCATGCACACGGAACACTTTTCCGTGAGGTTATGATAATTCAATAGATGACACACGTAAGATCTAGAGGTACGGATAAAGCTGTAAAATGTCACACTAGAATGATCACATTCACTGCATTAAAGAGACTGCAACTATCACAGAATTCTTGCCTATTTGTCATTGATCTTATGTCTAACTATAGGCCCATACAATACACATAGGAGGTATTTGTACAATTTCTTATTTGTCACTTCCTTTTAATACGGTAGAAAAGCCTGTAACTATAGTGTTCTTGTATATCGTTTTCTGAGGAGCTATTGTCTCGGTAGCTACTGGCACACTAAAACACATATAGGAGCATTATGTATGATGTAATATTTGTCACTTCCTATAATATATACGATAGATAAGTAAACCTTACAGGTAACACAGAAACGTCGTTGACTGACAGAATTTATTTAAGTCTCTATTTCTATATTCTGTGTTTATAACATAAGTGTTTTTAAGTGTTTTGGTGTCAGTACTTATTACTCATTATCATAATTTATGCAGAAAATGAGGAGAAACCACATTTGCTCTGAAAATCTACCATACTCAACTTACTTAAACAATGTTTTATCTTATCAATTTCTAAACAATAATTGTGATGATGCAATAATACTGATAGCATAATAATGTTAAGTTATAATATTTAACAAGAAAAAATACAACATTTGTGAAAAGTAACGAATTTATTACTTAATTATGCAACATATTCCGCCATCTAAACACATACATACAATAACTCTTGTCTATTTTCCCGCAAAGATCTTTCTTGTAGGATCCTTCTGCACATTCTGTCCATATATTGTTTTTGCCGGGGCGCCGAAGGCGCCCGGCTTTGTCCCCGGTTTAATGGTTCGTCCTTGGATGGGTCTGCTATGGTCGCAAAATGTACCGTGCGTTTTTACGACAATTCTCAGCCCTTCTCAGCCCTTCAAATAAACGCAATGTACCGTGCGTTTTTACGACAATTCTCAGCCCTTCTTAGCCCTTCAAATAAACGTTGTAAGAATACTGTTTATCCATGACCTCTACTCGTACAGAAAACATTGCAGCGCTCATTAGCAAAGTCTAGGAAAGGAAAATGTTTCTTGATTTGCAGTAAAACACTGGTCATGTAACATTTGAGGAGTTGTCGTTAAATCGCACGGTTCATTTTGCGATAGCGTTGACGGGTCCGGGTATTTAGCGGAATAACCCGGAATAACCCGGAATAACCCGGAATAACCTTAATAAAGGATGAAAGCTACCGAAATACAGTGTGCTTTGATAAGTTAAGATCGCAGAATGCAATATTTTGGCATAAAATAATGTATATATGGCCATGGGAACAAGAAATATTACGGTTATTCCGGGTTATTCCGGGTCATTTCGGGTTATTCCGGTAAATACCCTCACGGGCGTTGACGGTGCGGAGGAGGTGAGATTTTTATCGTACAGAAATTGGTACAGTTTGTAAAGTTATCTTTCTGGAATTCGGATGTATTAAAATATAACATTACATTCTAAGGCGTAGTGTCATGTGAGTAAAATGAGCACGACATTTGACGAAAGATTTTGTGGAGGGTATACAGTCAAGTTTATTGTGCAACGATTGGAACAGTTTACGTGCGGGTGGGAGGGGGGCGTGCGTCTATATATGCAGCTGCAGGAGGTCCTGCAGGACATTTTCGATCGTAAGAGTAACGTACAATTTGAAAAGATAGTGATCATGAATTCGGACACATTGAAACATATTTCCAAGGAACGGTATATAGTTTTTTTAGTAAAACCAGTGTGTGGGGATTGACGAGAATTTAGATAGTTTAATGGTGCACTGTGCTTGAGCCGATGCGAGGCATTATGCAGGGCATTTTTGATTGTAAAAATATCGTACAAGTTGAAAAGATGGATCGGATTCTAATACATTAAAACATACATTTCCAAAGAATAGTAGAAAACAACGGATTGTAGCTAACTGTTAAACAATCAGCAAAGCAGTTGGCAAGATGTCACACCTGAACTTTTGTAGATTTTTGCTTTTTGTTGGTACTAGTAAGATGTTATGTGATCAAGACAATATTTTCTTTCTGTTTCAGTGACGCCTTAGACTGTTCTCTGCTATATATACAAGTGACACAGTAATATACAGAAACTTACAGCTAGCAAAAGTCTGTACTCAATAAGATTTTACACAGTACACATTTATACTTCTTCTGCTGAAATCTACGCATTACATTTTGCATCCAACCAAAGAGGTTTGAAAGAGAGTCCTTGATCCAACCAAATTAGACCTTGAGACCTATTAACAGATCATTGATCACTGTGCATTTTGCACATACCAGACTCAATCGTGCCACTGAGCACTGCATTTTGCACACACCAGACCAATTGTGCCACTGAGCACTGTGCATTTTGCACACACCAGACCTATCGTGCCATTGAGCACTGTGCATTTTGCACACACCAGACCTATCGTGCCATTGAGCACTGTGCATTTTGCACACACCAGACCAATCGTGCCATTGAGCACTGTGCATTTTGCACACACCAGACCAATCGTGCCATTGAGCACTGTGCATTTTGCACACACCAGACTCAATCGTGCCACTGAGCACTGTGCATTGTGCAAATAAAGTCAAGCAAAGAACACATATATTGTGAACAATGTGTGAATCTATTTTATCGGGAAAATACCACCAAGGTGACATCATTTTCAGTGGAGATAATAGAGGCAAACAATGCACTGCAAATGCTTTAATGGCAGTTGTTAACCACAGTACTTGCAGACAAGCAATTACCTGGACAAGTACAGACCTTGATGGTGTACTTTTTCAAGGAGATGCACTATACACCTACATAAAACCATCACTAAGATCTGGTGTGGAGTTCCTCTCCGTTGATGATATTCCAGACTATTTGCAACTTTACAACAATACTGTACGTGTATCAATAAAAGAGTCTTACACTGGAGACATATTTGCCACAGAAGCAGTCTATCCTTATTACACCTTAAAGAAAGCCCTAGAAGCAGCATTTGCTGAATCCAACACTTGTCTTTTCATAACAGCACATGGAATAACTGGTTCAACAGTAGCATTGTTGCACGCTGATAACAAGTATTTTGTTTATGACTCACATGCCAGAAGTCCCATAACAGCATTGCCAGATAGCCATGGCACTTCTACTTTAAGCATGCACAGTTCAAACAGCAATCTAGTTTCATTCTTGCAACAACTTAACTGGAACACAACATGCAATTTTGAGGTTGTCCCAGTACAAGCAGAAAATGTTTTCTTATCAGTTGAACCTACTGGTATACACATTATCAATCTGACTAGCAATGTTTCTTCTATGATTGAGTCAGAAAACTGCTTTCAAGTTCAACAACAACACACATACACCTTGGTTAAACCAGAGTTTGTATCTACGAAAGAGAACCTACAACAACCAAACACAGCATTTCCATTTGCACCACATTGTAACCAAAGTACTGAGAAAAACATTGTGCCATGCACCACAAGCAAACATCCCAGTGCTATGCCAGAGAACAGGAATGAAGCCCTCTTGAATCAATTAGTAA
>NC_049990.1:21069822-21109257 GCF_000003815.2 Branchiostoma floridae | reverse complement strand
ACCCAGCAATGAGACCGTGAGCAAAAAGAGAAAGATTGCAAAACGAAGAGCTTCATACAAAGCAAAACAGGCAGATGAGACAACTGAGCAAAAAGCAGATAGACTTGCACAGGAAAGAGCAAAACGAGCAAATGAGACCCCTGAGCAAAAAGACGATAGACTTGCAAAACGAAGAGCATCATACAAAGCAAAACAAGCAAATGAGACCCCTGAGCAAAAAGCCGAAAGACTTGCAAAACAAAGGACATCACGCAAAGCTAGCAAAGCAAAAAGAGCTGAACAAGAATCTTCACAAGAAAAAACGCAACGACAGAGGAAAAACTGTGATAGAGTGAGAAAAACATTGGCTACAAAATATGTTAGAGAACATAGCATAGACTATACCAGTGAACAATACAAATCAGACTTTCCTGCATTTCATTGCTATATAAAACAGCAGCCAAAGTACTACTGTAGCATATGTAGACAATTGTTATTTCATGACCAAGTGCGAAACTGCAACAATGCTGTCATAGACAAAATAGTCAATGATATTTCTGGTCAACATCATCTCTGTTCAAAGTGTTTGATTTGTCTTGAAAAAGACAAACCCATACCCAATGCTTGGACTAACAATATGGATCCAGGTGACATTCCATCATGCCTGAAACAACTCAGTAGAATGGAAACAAGACTTGTCAGTTTGAAATACACCTTCATCAAGTTAATTGTATTACCAGGTGGACAATTTGGTGAACAAGGTCAAGCCATAAGTTTCCCTACCAACATTGAAACTACTTGCCAACTGTTACCACATAGCCAAGATACAGCTGGGCTAGTAATAGTACACCCTTGTCAGACAAATGAAAGTAATAATGATGCACATTTTACTGGAACACAACATGAAATTTTGAGGTAGTCCTTCCAAATGCGCCCCGGCCAGCTTTTTTTAAAAGCTTTCTTGTTTCAATTAATTAGAAACATTTTCACTTTCATTAGCATAAGTAATTAGTGTGAATTATCATAATTCATGCAGAATGTCGAAAAACTGTGTTTTACAGTAAAATACTAAATTTCTTTCAAAATATTTGGTGTTTACTCATCTAAGCAACTATAACTATCTATGTAATTAATGATTCATAATTGACTGGGGTCATTTTTGACCCCACCGAACAAGACACAGACTTTCAAGTATAGCTTATACAATAATGGGCAAAACTCGGTGAAAAATTGGTAGATGTAAGACATGTATACAAACAAATTCATGGAAGGAATTTTTTCTCTGATGAAAAATGTTGCTATGGCAGATTAAAATATACGCCTGGGGTCAAAAATGACCCCATACGGTCGGATGAGGGTTATTAATGAATTATCAGACTTGGTGCTTTTTATCTGATGCTTATTAATGCCAAAAAAGACCTAGAGCAAAGAAATGCGTGTGATAGTATACAGTCAACTTGGTTGTATCTACTAAGAAAATCCTGTCATTTCTGCACTAAAGTACACTCGTTACGTGGGAATGCGTTAGTTTGCAGCACACTTGTAATGAAAACAGCTAGACTCAGGGGTAGCAGATGAGTTTCCCCAGGGTGTAGTAACCTTCTTCAGAACCATCACCAGTGTCCCCAAACCTGAGCTGGGTGACTGGCAGGTCATCCTTGTGGGACAGGAACCCAGAATCCTCACGCCAGGTGGCATCATTGGCATCACAGTTGCATCTACCAGAGCATGTGCCTGTTGGAATAAGGTCATGACAAAGTGTTGTTTGTGTCGCAGGGTTAAGATATCTCACACCAGGTAAAAAGAATGAAAAAAAATATTCCTTCCTAAAAAATAATACATTTTGTCATTTGTATGTTTGTTTGAACCTTTATTTATAATAATAGCCTTTATTGCACATTCATGCCCTATCGGGCTAAGTACAGGCATATAGATACCAAAGGTAGTAGTGCAGTACATATGGTTTCTAAAACATGGATTCTAAAACTAGTCTAATACATTTGTTCGGCTTCTTCTCGTTTCTTAGTAATGTTGAATATGTAGCTTGTAGGGCTGGGTACCGGTACAGAAAATTCAGGTCCAGGTCCGGTTCAGGTCCAAAGGGTCAGGTCCAGGTCCGGCCCTGAACCTGGACCTGATGCAGTATGACTCATACCAATGGTACATTTCTCTACAAAGATATCTGTTTGGTCGAGTATTAGACTTACACTGGCGTTTTAAAATCCTTAAATGTTAAATGCACCTGTACGATTGGCTGTAAAACTTGGTAGAAATTACTATAAACTCAACTCTACTTCACTCTTGTTATTTTCTTCCACCTGCAAGCGCCAAAACGTGTGAATGCGTGATAAATAATCTGTTATTTTTCTAACCGGTCCAACATCCGGTCCGCCTAATTTCTTCAGGTCCGGTTTTTCCTGGACCGGTCCAATAAGAAAAACCGGTTTTGTACCGGTGTGACAGCGATCTCGCGAGATCACTAGTGTTTTCGCCCCCCTTTAGCGTTTTCGCCCCCCCCCCCCAGAGCAGCTGGTTACTACATATTACCGGTGCGCTACCTGGTACTATACTGCACCTGGGGAGTAACGTATATGGTGTGTTACCTGGTACCTGTATGGCACCTTATTACCGTACCGTAAGATGTCATACCTCGAAAGTCGATACTATATTGTTCGGTGCAAATATGACATTGAAATGAAAAAGACAATTTTTGCAGCTGAGGTGGCATAAAAACAGTGCTACTGCGAACGTATAAATCAACACCGTCTATGGTACGGAATACGTCAGCTATATGTTTTCAATTTGTCACAGTGTTTTCTTTCTTGTGATGGAAACATTTCCAAAGCACTAACAAAAACACACGTGAATAATAGTTTCTCATTATAAACACTATCTACGCGCAAGTTGATATAGCTGTTGCTAAATGCTACACAAACACTGGTAAAGTACCAGTCTTAAGAAACACGGGTAAATGCATCAGTTCCTAAATACTAGAAAAACACAGTCATGTTGGAGGTGAAGATATTAGAAAAACACAGTCATGTTGGAGGTGAAGATATCCCTTGGCCAGGTGCATATACCAAAATGTGCGTTATTCTAATTAATACCTAATATTTGCATAATTAATAAAGACATTACATAGTTCTTTTGTGGTCACTTCATGGTGGAGACTTCATATTGGAGATATATAGGCTGCTTGAGGACAGGTGAATACAATGAAATACATCTTATGTCAAGACTCAGGTATATGCAATAATGGGAATACAAGGGACCCAACCCTCCTTGTCTGAAACAAGTTGAACTATCTTATTACCATGTAATTACGTTACTATTGATACTATGAATGGAGTTATGTATCAAACTCGTGTACTTATATCATTCTGAAACTGCATTTTGTGATTTATACCAATCAACTTCTAAAATGTCATGTAAACCCGTTTTTTTTGGGGGGGGGGCGAAATCGCTAAAGGGGGGCGAGGTAGGGGGGCGAGATCACTAACCGGGGAGGGCGAGATCGCTAGTGATTTCGCCCCGGGGGGGCGAGATCGCTAGTGATTTCGCCCCCCGGGGGGGGGGCGAGATCACGGGGGGCGAGATCGCTGTCACACCTGTACGCTGTACCGATACCCAGCCCTAGTAGCTTGAGATGTGTTTGTATAATGTCGTTCGATCAAACCTCATAAGAAAAATGAATTTTTCAACACTAGACGCTCGTTCATGATCATGTGCATATAGCCATAATACATACAATAGTTCACTGGTATTTCTTGCAATTAGCCATTGGGCATAGTTTTCTTATCATCATGTTTACCTGATTGTCCACAGGCACATTTCCCACTCCCAGGACTGGCACCTCCCCAGTAGTCAGCCTGGCGGCCATTCCAAGTCACCCACCAGGCGTAGGGTGTGGCAGATGAGCTCCAGATCACTGAGCCATGGCATTCATACTGAAAATACATATTTGCACAAATGTCACTTTGCAGATTAGGTGCCAATACTCTAGCCTCCATAGCAGGCTCTCGAGCCCTTTTTAGACTCTTTTTGGCATGCATAATACACTTTTGCTGGCCATTTCTTATTGAACTTTTGGGTCGCTTGTACCGCCTACCCGTACAAAAAGAAATGGCCAGCAAAAGTGTATTATGAGCAAAACAAGGCGAAAATGGCATAGATAGCCTGCAATGGAGGCTATAGATAGTCTGCAAAATATAATGCATTTTAATAGTCGGACATGTGAATGACCAGAAACCTACCGCTTGTAGGCAGTGGTGACAGTTGGGTCAAACTAAAGCTGAACAGAACTGGATCTCGGATTATGTTTTGAGATATCTGACATGTAAACAACATACCTTGATATGCTGCATGCACAGAGTTGACTTGTCCACCACAGCTCTCACTTGTTCCATGCTATTCCAGTATGTCACATCCTTGGAGTAGGAACCTCGTCCCTCAAACCCATTCACGTGTGTCCGTGCCTCACTGTCGTGGCCAATCAGGGTGATTACTGAAATGTAATGAAGCATCACACATCACCTGAACCTAATGTTGCATGTAATGTTGCTAGTTTGTATCAGCGTTCCATAACCAGAGCCAGATTCTAAGACATAATGCATGAAAAACAACATAATTATTTTTAATTGTCAAGTTCGTATGTGATGGTACACAGCGTAAAACCGGTACCCGTTCCAAAAGCCTTATTTATACGCGTTTTAAGCGAAAAAAAGACAGGGTGCAATGCATTTTAAATGGGATTTTTCTAAAGTTATTTTGGCACTATTATACGATGAAATTTACCTACACACATACCTCCTTCAGACTATCACATCCATGTATTTTACTTTTCCCCTCACACCCCTACTATCCATGTAATATGCCAGGAGTTAATAACACAGCCATGTACTTCTAGGCTGGACATCGTTGTTGGGGCTTGCCATAATTCAACATTATGTTCAACACCAGGCTCCCTAGGTCTGACAATGGTCTTTGTTCATCATCATTTTCACCTCAGGCCATGTTTATCTGTGAAGTGATGCTAGCGTGCAAATATTTGCTCCATTTGCAGTTACATTTGTACTTTGTACTGCTTAAAGCATGGTTCAAAACTCTCTTTGGGAAATGACCTAAAGTTGATGCACACATCAAATCAACATGGTCTAATTGCTGACATTGCCTGACAAGCCGTATAGCACATTTGGCTTTAGCTTACTTTTATCTCCCTGAACATCACACTGAACAACCATCGGCAGGACTGGTCCTGGTCCATCAGGGTCGATGACGTAGAGTGCCTGATTGTTGATTCCACTTCTTTCTGCTACTTCAGTGCAGTTGGACGGTGTGTTACATGTATCTGTTGAGGAAAATTTAAGAGTGATGAATACAACTTCAGGCTTTGAAGTTTTGCAATATGGGCGCCCAAAACCCGGAGTCGCCAGGGTTAAAACGGGTGAAGTCTTCAAACGTAATGTCTCGCGGAGCAAGTGTGGTCTCGTAGTATGCGGTACATCAAATCGGCTCCTTCGCAAGACAAGCTTAAGGTGTAGTTGCAGTTCACCTACATCTGCGTCTATTAAGAAAAGGCCTATCATATAAGATAGGCAATCCATATACCTCTTAGAAAGAAACCATAATCAGTCTTAGGATACCAGACCTTTAGAAGTGCAAAAACCCATCAACGTCGATGGAGAGCGACTCATAGCTGTAGAAATTGATCAGCTTTGTGATCAGCAGGTTGTGGCGGTTTTCTGGAAAAAGTAACTTGTAGTGTAACAATAAATGCTTTTGATAAAGCTGGCCATGCGAGGTATGGTGGCAGAAGATAGTAAGTAACAGAAAAAGAACCACATTTGGCACAGTGCCCAATCTTAGCAGACAAAGAGAGACAGAGAGAGAGAGACCATAGAGAAGATTATGATAAAGCACAACAGAAACGGCATCGCCGACGCCCTGAGCGGCTGTAGCTGTAGTACAGTACTGAACAAGAGTTCGGAGACCTCATACCTCCATGAAATATTCTGATTATGCAAATGACTTGCATATCTGCATAATTTATGCTTGGTTATATACACCTTTGCATAACTTACACAGGTCACAAAAACCTGAATTAGGACTTTTTCACATTAATTATGCAAATTAGGGACTTATTTGCATAATTGGTATCTGCTAAAATTCAACCTGTCATAAATTACATATGTTACATGTATTTGAGTCCTGTAATGAAAAATACTGGAAATATAGATTTTCCTCATTAAAGATGCAAATTAAGTCCAAATTTGCATAATTTGCACTTCATTATGTACATCCCTGCCAAACATACCTATATTCTAATAACATAGAAATTCATCGTTCCTATTTTCCGTTATGCTACTTGGACGATTTTGCCAAAATTGCCCCTGCCGTTCCAGAGCAAGCCGCTAGGGGGCCCAAACAGATGTACCCTTTTCCTTACGTCACAAGCTATCTGCCACCAAGAAATCAAGACCATAGCACATTCAGGTCAAAAGATACAAAAAAAATCAAAGTTCTGCTGCATTATCAAGGTCACACACCAGGGGGCCCAAAATCGACCTTGACCTTTGTCTTCCAAACACCAACTCACATACTAAATATCATTAAAATCCATTCAGAGGTTCTAAAGTTATGCTGACCACAAATATGCGGACACACACACAGACAGACGCACAGACACACCAAAAACTATACCTCCATTTTTCATGGAGGTAATGATGCAGATTGAAGCATGGACGTCGCTGCTTTGGAAACTGTCGTTAGCTTTGCAATAGAACTTCTACATACTCATGAACTGCTCGGCACTGTCCACCCGTGCGACAACACTGTCCAGGCCACTCTGCAGAGATGAGATGAGTCCGGCCTGTTGTGCTAGTTGTCCAGCCTGTTGTGCTAGATGTCCGGCCTGCTGTGCTAGAAGTGCGGACTGGTTGGCGATGACCTCCTTTAGGCCAGCCACCTCATCATCACATTTGTAACAAGTCTCCGTTTCTTCCAGGTAGTCTGGAATACAAGAAGAGTTCACCCAAACTGAAATAACTCAAATAATTATGGAAGGTTTAAGAGTATATTGTAAGTGTACAAATAGCTAAACAAATGAAGCTTTACAAGGACACACACACACTACTAGTATTATATTTTTGTCTATATTTTTTTTCTAATAAACTCGAATTCATGAACCTATTTTGTAAAACATATCACGATAACCAAGGTCAAAGTCAAGTTAATATCGTGCTAAGTAATTACTTGACTAACGCAAAGCATTATAGATATTTGAAAAAAATTACCATATGTTAGCCACTTTTCAACACTGTAAGGTGGTAGTACAGGTAGACAGTATAAAGGAGTGCTGTACCTGTGATACTGGACACGTGGTGCTGTTGATCACCTAACACAGGAAATTGTGCGGTTGTTATGCCGCTCAGGAACAGAAGTAGCACTCCACGAAACATCTTGTTTCTTCTGAACCTGTTGTGTTCTTGAACCGTACGGATATGTTTCCCAGCTTTATGACTATTGAATGTTGTATTGTTGACTAAGCATAGCTGCGTATTGATACAGCTGAAGCAAACAAACGAGGTCCCATACAAGCGATCGCTGTTTTGTTAACATCCGGGGTTTTCGATGACCGGTAGACAAACTCACATTAGCAGATAGGATTATCAATAAATATTCATGTTAGTAGACCAGCTAGGAAGAGTTTCACAACTTGCGTCATGCGGCTATGGGACTGGTCGGTGAGGTGAGGTGAGGCCATCACATGCAGTTAAGGTCTCATTGATGTATGACTCCGCGAGTGGGTACAACCTAAAAGAGATCCGAGCCAAAAGCTAAACGACTGGATGGACGCGTGTTTTTAGCGGTGAGAAATTCCCTTTTAGCCAGCGGAACTGATATCAAAAGTTAGATTGGTGAAATTTTGTTTCTAACTGAAGAAATAAGCAGGTAAAGTTTGGCAGCCGCGCGCTAGATCGGAGGTACACAGTCCTGGGGTTTGAGTGGTGCGGTTGACTGGTGGCAGCTAAAAAGTGCCTGTTGGGATGGTTGGGTAACTGCATTTTGTAATTGTCCTAATAAAAGACTGTACGCATAGAAGCTGTTGGGAATTTTTTTACATGATGACGAGAAACTGTGCTCAACAAAGAATAAAAAAAATCGATCTATTTCAGGTTGGTTTATTACGAACGCGCCCATGTAAAACACGTATTATACCATATAAGTCTATGGGAAGAAGAAACTCATCAATGAGACCTTAAGATAACAAAGGTTTGACGTCATTTGCTGTTAATATATACTAGCTATATAGTGTTAGCTGGAAAAAATAACGAAACACTTATTTGTTACTTACAGTCGACGTCGCTTCCTGGTAACTTGCTGTTACGGCTTCAGGACGAAGGATCATAGCTATTTTGTTATTTCTAATTATGAGAAATACTGTTTCAAATAGCTGTTGGACAAGAGACCTCGACATGTGGACATGACCCAAAGTGGACGGTATGGATAGGGCACGACGTCCTTGGTAGTTCTGGTCGTTGTAAAATAAGCATACCTTGAGTATGCAGACAATTCAAAGGGGCTAAGAATAGAACATGTAAGGCACGCCATGTCTCACACGACAATCTGATTCCAAGGAAAGCACAAGTTGTTTTGATTTTATCAGCAAATGCTCCGTTTTTATTTTGTAACTTGGTATCAGTTATAACTTTCTTTATGTCTCTGATCTGTTGTTGTTCGTCCATCGGGAGTCGATAATTATTATAAGGACTTCAATCTCTTCTCTCTGATCTAATACAAAGCAAATTGGATATAACTAAAATCGCATGCACACGGAACACTTTTCCGTGAGGTTATGATAATTCAACAGATGACACACGTAAGATCTAGAGTCACGGATAAAGCTGTAAAATGTCACACTAGAATTATCACTGCATTAGAGAGACTGCAACTATCACAGAATTCTTCCCTATATTGTCATGATCTTATGTCTATATCTATAGGCCCATACAATACACAGGAGGTATTTGTACAATTTCTTATTTGTCACTTCCTTACGGTAGAAAAGCCTGTAACTATAGTGTTCTTGTATATCGTTTTCTGAGGAGCTATTGTCTCGGTAGCTACTGGCACACTAAAACACATATAGGAGCATTATGTACGATGTAATATTTGTCACTTCCTATAATATATACGATAGATAAGTAAACCTTACAGGTAACACAGAAACGTCGTTGACTGACAGAATTTATTTAAGTCCCTCTCTATATGTATTCAGTATTTACAACACTCGTTGTTTCCTTTAGAATACATGTTCTCTTAATCAATCATTTTTAATTTTAAACACCATTATTTTCATCTCAGACCTGGTGATATTGATCTGATGCTAATCAATGCCGGAAAAGACCTGGTGGAAAGATCGAAATGCCTGTCGTGGTATACTATCAACCTGGTTGTATTTACTACAACAATTCTCTTATATTAGCATAAAAGCTCATCTGTACGTTGGTTGGTATTATCCATATTGAAGTGTTTCACCGTCATTCAACACAAGAAATTGCTCACCTCGAATTTTTGGTCACACATCCGTCGACCTTCCTCAGGAGTGGTGATTCAATTACTCTGAGCACGTAACCTAGGGACAAGTGACTCGAGTAAAGAATCGTAGATGCCTGGCAAGCGGTATCGGCCCCCGTCTCTGTTAAGTGTCGGCTGGTGTGCTCTTTAGATGTCCTCCTTCCCCCCTCGCAAAGTAATCCGGTTTAGTGTCCAATATTTGAGTCAGGTGTTTCTAGGTCACGTGCTCAGAGTAATTGAATCACCACTCCTGACGAAGGTTGACGAGCAATATCTTGTGTTGAATGACAGTGAAAAACTTCAATATAAAACAATTCTTTTATTTCTGCACTAAACTGCACTTGTTGCGTGGGAATATGTTTTGCAGCACAGTTGTAATGATATCTATGTACCTCTTTAAAAGATTAACGATCATTAACAGCTAGACTAGGGATAACAGATGAGTTTCCCCAGGGTGTAATAACCTTCTTCACGACTATCACCAGTATCCCCAAACCTGAGCTGGGTGACTGGCAGGTCGTCCTTGTGGAACAGGAACCCAGAATCCTCACGCCATGTGAAATCATTGGCATCACAGTTGCATTTGTCCGAGGGTCCAGAGCATGTGCCTGTTGGACAAAAGAATAAGGTAATAGCAAGGTTTACTTTTGTCAGAATTTAAGATATGACAATTCAATTAAAATTTGGAGGAAAAATATCTTGTCCAGGACCTACAAAATGATGGATTTTTTTTCTCATGTTTAACTACATGTATGAGTCATGACTATAATACAATAGTTCACTTGCACTTTTCTGCCTTCAATAAAAAAATCATGGTTGATCAGGTTGAAGCTTTATAGCGCTTCAAATAGCTTCAGTAGAATCAGATTTAGAATAATTGTCATTTCGCTCATTCAATTGTATATTGCATTGTCCTTCCCTGTTGAGTATACACACTTTGTACACCACTGTTTTGCTATGTTTGAATGCAAATTGGGCATTTCTCTATAAGGGTATTACTACGGCGATTACCTGCTTGTCCTCAGGCACATTGCCCACTCCCAGGACTGGCGCCTCCCCAATAGTCAGCCTGGCGACCATCCCAAGTCACCCACCAGGCGTAGGGCGTGCTACTAAACCGGATCACTGAGCTATGGCATTCATACTGGAAATAGAAGATTATGTTATTTCAGATAAATAGCAATTGCTATAAACTTGACAGTGACTTCACAGCCAATTCAAACTATACATATACCTTGATGTGCTGTTTGCAGAGACTTGACTTGTCCACCACAGCTCTCACTTGTTCCATGCTATTCCAGTATGTCACATCCTTGGAGTAGGAACCTTGTCCCTCCAACCCATTCACATGTGTCCGTGCCTCACTGTCGTGGCCAATCAGGGTGATTACTGAAATGTAATGAAGCATCACACATCACCTGAACCTAATGTTGCATGTAATGTTGCTAGTTTGTATCAGCGTTCCATAACCAGAACCAGATTCTAAGACATAATGCATGAAAAACAACATAATTATTTTTAATTGTCAAGTTCTTATGTGATGGTACACAGCGTAAAATCGGTACCCGTTCCAAAAGCCTTATTTATACGCGTTTAAGCGAAAAGAGACAGGGTGCAATGCATTTTCAATGGGATTTTTCTAAATTTATTTTGGCACTATTATACGATGAAATAGACTTACACACATACCTCCTTCAGACTATCTCATCATGTATTTTACTTTTTAATGTGAAGTTGTATGGATTTATTACTTCCTAAAATTAATAACTATCGGAAAATAACACTCCCGTGTGGAGTGGAAGGCCCCTTTAAAGCATGGTTGAAAACTCTCTTTGGGAAATGACCTAAAATTGATGCACACATCAAATCAACATGGTCTAATTGCTGACATTGCCTGACAAGCCGTATAGCACATTTGGCTTTAGCTTACTTTTATCTCCCTGAAGATCACACTGAACAACCATCGGCAGGACCCCCCGTTCTGGTCCATCAGGGTCGATGACGTAGAATGCCTGGTTGTTGATTCCACTTCTTTCTGCTACTTCAGTGCAGTTGGACGGTGTGTTACATGTATCTGTTGAGGAAAATGTAAGAGTGACGAATACAACTTTAGGCTATAGAAGTTTTGCAATATGGATGCCAAAAAAACCTGTAATGCCCCACAGGGGAAGTGTGCTTAGCTATAGTAGTATGCGGTATATTATACCGGCTCCTTCACAAGACAAGGTGTGGTCTCCATTTTATTCTCCAGAGTTGACAGCTTCTGCTCCAGCACCTGATACCTCAGCCGCAGTTCATCTATAGCATGCGTCTAAAATATTAAGAAAAGGCCTATCATATAAGATGGGCAATCCGTATACCTCTTAGAAACCTTAATCAGTTTTAGGATACCAGACCTTTAGAAGTGCAAAAACCCATCAACATCTATGAAGAGTGACTCATTGCTGTAAAATTGATCAGCTTTAATAGGTTGTGACGGCTTTCTGGAAAAGGTAACTTGTAGTGTAACGATAAATGCTGTTATGTATTTCAAAAACACATTTTTCACAATACCATCTCCGCGCGCACGCTGCTTTGGCTATATCGCTAGCTTTGCAACAGAACTTCTAACGTTACATACTCATGAACTGCTCGGCACTGTCCACCCGTGCGACAACACTGTCCAGGCCACTCTGCAGAGATGAGATGAGTCCGGCCTGTTGTGCTAGTTGTCCGGCCTGTTGTGCTAGTTGTCCGGCCTGTTGTGCTAGTTGTCCGGCCTGTTGTGCTAGTTGTCCGGCCTGTTGTGCTAGAAGTGCGGACTGGTTGGCAATGACCTCCTTTAGGATAGCCACCTCATCATCACATTTGTAACAAGTCTCCGTTTCTTCCAGGTAGTCTGGAATACAAGAAGAGTTCACCCAAACCAAAATAACTCAAATAATTATGGGAGGTTTGAGAATCAGTATATTTTAAGTGTACAAATAGCTAAAAAAAATCAAGCTTTACAAGGACACACACACACTACTAGTATTGTATTTTTGTCTATAATGTTTTTTCTAATAAACTACTCGAATTCATGAACCTTACTCCTATTTTGTAAAACATATCACGATAACCAAGGTCAACGTCAAGTTAATATCGTGCTAAGTAATTACTTGACTAACGCAAAGCATTATAGATATTTGAAAAAATACCATATGTTAGCCACTTTTCAACACTGTAAGGTGGTAGTACAGGTAGACAGTATAAAGGAGTGCTGTACCTGTGATACTGGACACGTGGTGCTGTTGATCACCTAACACAGGAAATTGTGCGGTTGTTATGCCGCTCAGGAACAGAAGTAGCACTCCACGAAACATCTTGTTTCTTCTGAACCTGTTGTGTTCTTGAACCGCGTACGGATATGTTTCCCAGCTTTATGACTATTGAATTTTGTATTATTTACTAAGCATAGCTGCGTATTGATACAGCTGAAGCAAACAAGCCCGATCCCATACAAGCGATTGCTGTTTTGTTAACATCCGGGGTATTCGATGACTGATAGACAAACTCACATTAGCAGATAGGATTATTAATTGATATTCATATTATTAGACCGGCTGGAAAGAGTTTCACACCTTGCGTCATGCGGCTATGGGACTGGTCGGTGAGGTGAGGTCATCACATGTAGTTAAGATAAGAAAGGTTTGACGTCATTTACTGCTAATATATACTTAGCTATCGTGTGAGCTGGAAACAAATAATGAAACACTTATTGTTGAATTACAGTCGCTGTCGCTTCTTGGTAACTTGTTGCTCCGGCTTCAGGACGAAGGATAATAGTTATGTTGTTATTTTGTTGTTTTAAAACTGTTTCCGCGTGGCAAACAAGACATTGGTCAATAAGATTTTATTGTGGGTTTGGTGATGACACGAGCAAAAAGGCACACAACAATTTGGTTGTAAGGAAAGAATCACTAATTGTTTTAACAGCAAATGATCAGTGTTTATTTCGTAACCTGGTCTCAGCTAAATCTAACATTAGGTCTTTGATGGGATAACGATTGGACACCACTAAAGTCACAAGCACAAAAAATACATTTCCGTTACATTAAGTCATGTTGAGTTGATTATATCCACGAGCGCATAAATTTCATCCATTTACATTTTTCAGCCATACTGAAAATCGTACAAAACAAAACAAGCAAATATGTTACGGCTGCACTAAAATACTCGTGTTGTGTCGGAATATGATTGTTCACAACACTTCTGCAGTGATGTCTTTCGTTCAACAGGCAGACAATTAGTCACCGATACGTAGACTATCTAAAAAAGTACAATAACTATACTTAAGAGCGAATGTCTGTAAGGGTCAAACAATGGTGGCACCGGTCAAAAAATAGATTTGGCTCCTTTTTTGCACAGTGATAGTACTTGGTACACAACCCCTCAAAATAGCTTTCTTTCTTCTCAGAACCCCTCGTTGCCATGGCAACAGGCCAAAGAAGTTTGGGGGCCATTTTGCCGGATTTGGGCATGTCAAAAACATGAAAATTGGCCAACTTTAGGGCACTATCACTGAACAATGCTTTAACTACACAACAAAGGCAGAATATGCTGATCAGAGCAATGCCTAAACTTGTATGAAATAGCAGTAAAGTTAATCTCCTGTAAATTCTAAGGCCCTGGGCAGCCTGAATACAATACACTGTTTTCAGGTTGTAAAGAATCTGAAATTTTGCCCAACTTCAAAGCAATGAAAGTCCATAAGTATAAAATATTTTCGCTTGCAATTTACTACAAATAATAACCTACTATAGGGCTATTAGATGAATGCTAGCAAAGTTTGGGTTCTTGTTTTGTTGCTACGCAATCGTCCGTCGAAGTGGGTCAAAGTTCATGATTTTGATAATATATCACTTTGTGCTCTCTTTAAACAATCCTAAGTCCCATACCAAAGTTGCTCTGCAATTAAATTTCACATGGATTATAAACCAATGCATTGTCTATTAAATGCATGTTTGTAAAGTGCGGGTTCCTGTTTCGTTGCTACGTAATTGTCCTTTAAAGTGGGTCAATTTTCATGATTTTGATAAAATACCTTATTTTGCATCATCTTCGAACAATGATAACTCACAAGCCAAAATTGTTCTGTAACTAGAATTTACCTGAAATTTAAACCAAGATATTGTTTCTCAAGGTCATGCTTGTGAAGTTTGGGTTCTTGTTTTGTTGCTAAGCAATTGTCCGTTAAAGTGGGTCAATTTTCATGATTTTGATGATATATCATTTTGTGCTCTCTTTGAACTGTCGTAAGTTGCCTATCAAATGCATGTTTGGACAGTTCGAGTTCGGGTATTCTAACAATGAATGTACATGTCCCTGAAAGTAGCTCGTATTCCACTGACTTTTCCACAAATCATGTTCTTGACAACAGTGATACACAGTCTTTGTTTTTATAGAACCGATGTAAAAATGTGCTATCACCATGAAAAAAAACATTTGTATTGGCAACGTGATATCCTGGCTTCCCGTCAAAGTTGATCCAAATTTCGTTGTCTAAAGTTTGAAAGTTGCCGTCATTGCTCGAGCTTAATTGACAAATTGTATTGCACTGACTAAGAAAAGTGAATAGGGCAAGTTCGGATCAGGTGTTCAAGCCGAGATGTAACTTAACCGCAAAATAAACAGCCAAGAAAGGATACCTTTCACGTCAGGCGGCCCGCCACAGGAGTCGCAAAAAGTATCCGTACACTTTCGTTTAGGAAATACTACTTCATTACTTGACAGTATTACAAATGCATATTTCTTATGGTTAAGGGTACCTTTAGTTATCTTTGTAGAAAGTTTAAAATGTCTAATATATTTCGGTACTAAACTTAGCTAGGTGAGGAATTGGCTTTACCCATTTGAAAAACAAGCTTACATGCATAATACACATAATCAAGATGCCTCCGACAGTTCCTTTACGTTGAGCCATCAGTATTAACATTAAACCTCTAATGTCGAATAGTTTGTCTATTGCAATCGGCGTTGTCAGTTTAACACATTGGTCGTGGAGCGCTGTGCCGCTGTAGAGGTTAAGTGCACAAGTCGCTCTAGATCTCTACTTCAGTCTGCTTTTTAGATTGTAAAATACGTACCCCCTGAACGTACTGGCCTGAAGTGAAGCCCGCAGTAAGGAACATCAGACAGACAGTAAACTTCATGTTCGTGGAGGACATCTGGTAACTCAGGGAAACTTTGTCTTGCACCTTGAATAGATTTTAACGTTACTTCCTTGTAACACTTCCTCTGGCGTACATGTCGGAGTGAAAGCCAAAGCGGTCTTAAATGTGTGATCATGTGATGCCATTGTTGTGGATCGGATGCAATATCTTATGAGGTCAGTGTCGGGGTTACCGAACACTTATGACCATTACCAAACTAATACGTGTACAAGTATCTGTCGTGTTGATTATGCAAGGTGAATTACATGTATGCCTTAGAAATACAATTGTCGATACAACTGGTACAATGCGTTGGAACTTGAGACAAAGGTTGACTCAGAGGTCCGTGTACTGAGTCGTACATCGGCACGATCATTAAGAACCCGATTCTTGGAACATAAACGTCGCAGTTCAACATCTTCAGAAGTGTCTCAGCATATACACGGCGAATCTCCGGGCCACTCCGTGTCTTTGGACCAAGTTCGTATCTTGGACTCTGAACAGGACTGGTTTGTGAGGGGCGTCAAGGAGGCTATCTACATTAGGGCACATCAACCCTCATTGAACCGTGACGGTGGCAGGTTTCGCCTTCCCGCCATTTATGATTCGCTGCTACCTGACGTCATCCGACGACTTCCGGATTAGTGCAGCGAATCATTCATCTGATGAAGGTCGGAGTATTCGGCCGAAAATTTATGGTGAGTTTCTTCCTTTGTGTTGGAACAAAGTTTAAACTTTTCACTATGGAATTTACCAACACAGATGAGCTTTCATTCGGATATGAGACAAAGGTTGATGTCTTAAAGACTTGGGAGTTTGAGTTTGAGGAGGACGTCCGTTACTTTAGCCTTAAGAGGTTTTGTAGATTGAAGAAAGAGAAGCAGAGTAGGACCGACCGCTCCTGATGCCTAAGTATTCAAATTCCTCAGTATTAAACCAGAATTATAGCTCTATGGTTCAAACCATTTCACTCTACTGAAGGACTAAGTACACCTAGTCTTGTTCAAACAGACAAATGTTACAGACATTATCAAATTTTATTCACCAAAGCAGTTCAAACCACATTTCTTTACCACCAGCTTGGCATTCATATTGAATTTGAAGCAGAGCTGAAGAATGAACATCCTACATCACCAACAGAAACTTATCTTACAGCACATCTTCGGTATTAAGCATGGGTCCTATTTAGACATTTGATTGTACATGTCACAAGCATTTCTGCTATCTTCTGGTTTGGTTGTACTCATAGTACAGATGAATAGATGGCGATTAAAAGTTTCAGATTAAGTTACACAATGTTAAGGTACACAAAACTGACTGCATTAAAATATCTTCTATTCTAGTCAATATTCATCCTGGTATATTGTTGCCTAATGAACTAGGTTCTAGGCATCAAAATTACTTAAACAGTACAATAATCATAGTCAAATCTTAAAAACGATAGAATGTGCTACATCTTCTGCCTGCGGCATACCTTACAAAAACCCTTGACACCTCAAGCCTAACATCACTTACTGATAGAATGACGCCTGCCATGATGGTTTGGTTTTGTAAAGTATACTATGTTAGTTAAAAATAGAAAGAAATGAATTGATTTATTCAACTTCTGTACTGCACACATGCTAAGAACACTGCTGTATTGACAGCTAGACTCAGGGGTAGCAGATGAGTTTCCCCAGGGTGTAATAACCTTCTTCACTACCCTCATTAGTATCCCCAAACCTGAGCTGAGTGACTGGCAGGTCATCTTTGTGGGACAGGAACCCAGAATCCTCACGCCATGTGTAGTCATTGGCATCACAGTTGCATGTACCTGCGGATCCAGCGCAAGAGCCTGTTGGACAAAGAAAGAGGGTTACAACAGGTACCGGTGGTGCAAGGGTTTACAAAATGTCAACACCGGTAAAATCAACAGAAAAGCGACACTGTATTGTCCTACAAATTTATGTTTTTTGTGATGATTGTCCTTCAAAATGATACATTTTGTGACCTGTCAATAAATTATGTAAAAACCATCATTAAACTGTATAATCAATAATCACAAAATTGCCTGTTAAGCAGATCAGACAGGGCTTTTTTGTCAATCTGGGACGGGGTGTCTTTTAAGGCCCGTGTTTGTAACTCCTGAACGACCTTTTGTATGACCACCAAACTTTCATAGAATGGTTTAGACGTAAAATCGAAGAATCATAACGTCATTATGACGTCATTTAAATGAGGTTGGCTGGAACCATGGAAAAAGGATATTCTTAGACAACTTCAAGGTATGCAACATGTCTGCTTCGACATCTCTTGTCAATCACAAAATGACGTCATACATATCTAAGCTACCAGTTGGGGTCCGCCATGTTGGGTTCGCCACCTTGGATTTTCAAAAATACATTTTTTCAGTAAAGAATCAAAAGACAACAAAAATAGTCTTGAATGTCGAGTCGAATGTTTGTTGATGAAAAAAATACCTGGTAGTTATGAATTTTAGGGGATAATAAGCTTGTTATACTTAGATTTCGGCCTATAACGTCATAAAATTAGCACAATTTATGCCTATCTGTGTAAGAAAGCCTGAAGAATACATCGTTAGACCCGAAAATCACGATTTTTTTCAAAAATGCCTTTGTCAAAATTTGGTGCGGACCTCAAAAGCCACCCCCGTTTGAAATTGGTTAAATATATACTGTGCAGAATTGCATTTCTATCTAAAGGAAGTACAATTCACGACCGTCATTCAGGTGAAAATATATTAGTTCCATTATGCTGTTCTAGCTTCATTGGAATAAGCTTGCATGTTTCAGGCTGATCCTTTATAACTACCTGCTTGTCCACAGGCACAATTCCCACTCCCAGGACTGGCACCTCCCCAGTAGTCAGCCTGGCGACCATCCCAAGTCACCCACCAGGCGTAGGGTGGATCACGCCTAAGCCGGATCACGGAGCCATAGCATTCATACTGGAAGTATATATTTATCACCATGAAAAATAATATAGTTTTGGGTGTGGCTGTGTGTCTAGCTGTATGTGTGTGTGTGTGTGTGTGTGTGTGTGTGTGTGTGTGTGTGTGTGTGTGTGTTTATGTCTCCTGATTTTTGTAGTCAGCGTAACTCAAGAACCTCTGGAGGGATTACGATGATATTTAGTATGTAGGCAGGTTTTGGGAAGACAAAGGTCACAGTCGATTTTAGGCCCCCTTGTATGTGACTTTGGTACTGCAGCAGAACTTCTGTTTTTATACCTTTTGACCTGGACGTCCTATGGTCTTGATTTCTTAGTGGCAGATAGCTTGTGACGTAAGCCAGGGCCCCACTGTAAAGCAGTGTGGTTACACTAAGTTGGGCTACCCTGGCTAAAGAAAACAATAAAAAAAAGAAAGAAGTGGTGTAGCAGCTGGCTCTGGAACTGCATTGGAGCTTCCGTCAGTAACTTCCAAAGAGAATAACTGAACAAAGGAGTTACGGATTTCCATGATATTTGGTATGTAGGTAACTAAGGCCTACGTCACATTTCCTACCCGGGGCCCGGCAGGGCTGATTGCGGAAACGAAAAATTTAAGTTTATGCCAATAATGATGCACAAGACATGCTGTTGAATTATTTTCGGTCCGTTTTGTGTTGTTGTTGTCTTTTATATTATACTTATCGTTCCAGAAAGCTGCCCGACCGGGCCTCTTTGTAGAAATGTGACCTTAGCCTAAGACAGAAATGTAAATAATGAAGTGCAAATTATGCAAATTGGGACTTAAGTTGCATATTTAATGAGGAGAATCTATATTTGTGGTGTTTTCCTTTATAGAACTCAAAGGGACATTGTGTTGTTTGTGGCAGGTGGAACATTAATAGATACCAATTATGCAAATCAAGTGCTTAATTAACGCAAAAGTCACAATTCTTAAAGCTTTTAAGTGGTAAATGGTTTGACTATCAACATTGTGACGGGTGTAAGTTGTTCTAAGGTGCACACAACCGAGAATAGGTTGTGTTAATGTGGCAGTCATTTGCATAATCAGAATATTTCATGGAGACATGAGGTCTCCGAACTCTTGTTGTAGCTAGATATTATCATGGACATAAACTGCAAAATGAAACATTTTATCATTGTTATGCATGGAATTTGCAAGCTGAAATATACCTGCTCCGCTTAGTTAACTCCAACTGTTGGAAACAGAATAGGATCTCTGGCCATGGCTAACTTCTGGTGTGGACTTAAAAAGACATACCTTGATGTGCTGTTTGCAGAGAGTTGACCTGTCCACCAGAGCTCTCACTTGTTCCATGCTATTCCAGTACGGTTCAATTCAATTTTTATTAGGAATCAACTGGCAGTAAACAATGCTGGAAACATGTCCACTGAATTGTGCTGATTTTACACAAACATCATTAAAAACAGACTACGTTGACACTTACGGTATTTACATTACGAGCAAACTCTAAGTACAAAACAAGTACTATGTACACATATTGATACCATGAGGTCACGAGAACGTCTCTAACACAGTGCTGATGCGTCCACTAACCATTTGACTCATTGTATAGACGAATAGCTTGATGAAGGAATGAGTTACTGAGTCTTTTTGTACGGGCTGTTGGTATTGTGAGTTCGGACTTATTTCTGAGACTCCGCCCTGTGGCCATAGTCCTTGTTGGTGGGACCAGATCATGTAGAGGGTGGCTTTCCTCAAGCATAGCTTTCAGCAGTTTCACTGCAGCCGCTTCCCGTCTTTCTTTCAGGGTCGGTAAGGCTGGCACAGTGCGTCTACCCCCTAGTGAGATAATCCTGAGCGCCCTCCGCTGTACTCTCTCGATAGCCCTTTCATGTTCCTTGCTACAGCCCACCAGTAAAACATGTGCGTACTCAAGCATAGGTCTGACGAGGGTAATGTACGTCACATCCTTGGAGTAGCTACCTGCCTCCGTGGACCCTGGTACTCTCACATGTGTCCGTGCCTCACTGTTGTGACCGATCAGGGTAAGTGCTGAAATTGTAAGCGTTTAAGCTTGAGCATCAGAATATATCAACCGTTAGACCCAAGTCTTCATGGACATTCGGTTTGACGTCCCAACACAACATGAGGATGTTGGGCAAATGTTCTCTTCTGAGCAGCAAGCCCTTTGCTTTGCCCTGAAATTGTCAGTACAGACTCATCAGGATCACAAGTCTGTATTTCAGCTAAGTGCCAGGAACGATTCTAGGACATACTAACATCCAAACAGATATCGGTTGGCAAGATATTATCCATGAGCCGACACAGTATTTGTTGGCCAATCGGTTAACAAATGGATTTCGTTTTGACTCATAGATATTGTATTGCTCACTGAAAAGATAAGGACATAGACATACATGAAAAACAATATCTCCACATTTTCATAAAATACTCGTTATCTGTTTGTCGTGCCATTTTGCGACTCTGCAAACTTTTAAACCTATCATTAAAACGTACAACATTAACAAGATTTAGCCCTTCCTTGTTGGCCAGACAACTCGCTCTAGCTCCAAAAAGTTACGAACCTGATTGAATGCATTTTTGTTTGTCAATGTTTGGCAGAAATTTGGATGATGTTCTTTCTATATTGCTCACTTGACTTTCTTGCTTACATTGCCGTATAAAACTCTTTTGATTTTACTAACCTGTTCCTCCCTGTAGATCACACTGAACAACCATCGGCAGGTGTGCGTGTGTGTGTGTGTGTGTGTCTTTGTGTACATGCAATTGCTGAGATTGCCTGACAGTGCTCTGCAGAATATACAGTAGTCTTTGACTTTCCCTAACCTGTTCCTCCCTGTAGATCACACTGAACAACCATCGGCAGGACCCCCCGTTCTGGTCCGTCAGGGTCGATGACGTAGAATGCCTGATTACTGAACCCACTTCTCTCTACTACTTCAGTGCAGCTGGACGGTGGATTACATGAATCTGTAATGTTAAGCAACATAGCAAAACGTTAGGATGTTGTACTACTTGCTATCAGCTTTACCTCACTTGGGGCAGGTATTTCAAATTCCTTCATGATCGCAAAAAATGGTGTTTTATTGCAAGGAGAGTACTAGTATCTAGATTTACCTTTTGCAAATTCGTATCGTCAAGCGTGATCTCCAAATCTCTGAGGTCTTCGTTAGTGTTCAAGGCATCTGATTAGTGTTTAGTATTTCTACAAATCACATTGCTTACCTCCTGAACAAGGCAAGGGCGTGGCCTTGGTGTTATTTTCCAGGGCTGACACCCTCTGTTCGAGAGCGAGGTACTTGCTTTGCAGTTCATTTATCTCTTCATCTATTGAGGAAATGCAAGAGTATCTATTTGATTAGAAGGAGCATTCCAAATTTTTCAATATCTGTGAGTCCAAGGAGGTGTTTGATTAAAATTCCTTGCTGAGTCTTAGCGCCCAGAAATCTGTAGGAATCTTTGCATATCAGTACATCAGCCATGGAAACATGTCAAATATAACCATAGCGACCCAAAGTTCTCATAAGCCATCAACTTAGATTGGAGTTTTGTCTGTAGGTGTAGTTCAAAACACTTATTTTTCTAAGATAATGTCCTAAAAACAGGGTAACGGAGTCTTCAAGCTGTCTTTATTTTTGATACTTATTGTCAACTGTGCATTCGCAAATACTTAGTGCATGGTGCATGTGTAAAAATATGTTTCCAGTCAAATACTAGTAGAATTTACTTCCTGAGTCAGACTCAGTTGTGTTCCCGATGCGGCCCTCAAGGGCTGACAGTCTCTGCTCAAGAACATCATTCTGTTGCGTCAGCTCCTGATACTTGTTTTGCAGTTCACTTATCTGTGTGTCTGTTGAGATGAAACATTTATAGTGATTATTAATTAGTACTTAATTACTAAATTAAATGTGAGGAAAGGTGTGTACATCTTAGCGTATAGTTATAACAGCCATCGAGATTGCGTTATCAAGGTATCGCATTACTTTACAATCACTTTAGTCTCAGTTTCGACCAGCATCGTTTACTAAGGGCTATTTAGGACGAGGTAATTTAAAACGTGCTACCAGACATCCATGTACAAATCCATTTCTGATTCACTGGTTGTATTGCATGTCTATATTCTCCTTACCCTTTGTTCCACATGGACAGTCTCTGCCGTCTCTACCGGGGATACCAGGTGGGCCCTGTAACGAGCAACTGTGTGCAGGGACCTATATATAAACAAACGATGTGGAATTTGATACTTCGATACTAATCTTATTGCCTCTTTATAATCTCATGGACAAAGTATTGCATACTGATGACCCTTTGCAATGGCAACGTGATACCCTGGCTTCCCGTCAAAGTTGATCCGAATTTTGTTGTCTAAAGTTTGAGAGTTGCCGTACGTCATTGCTCGAGCTAAGTTGTATTGTACTGACTATGAAAAGTGAATAGGGCAAGTTCGGATCAGGTGTCCAAGTCGAGATGTAACTTAACCGCAAAATAAACAGCCGAGAAAGGATACCTTTCACGTCAGGCGGCCCACCACAGGAGTCTCAAAAAGTATTCGTACACTTACGTAGGGAAAATGCTACAAAGGAAGTATTACAAAGACAGATTTCTGCTGGTGAAGGGTACCTTATCATTGTAGAAAGTTAATTGTAAAATGACCAATCCCTTTCGGTAAGAAACTTAGATAGGTGAGGAATTGGCTTTACCTGTTTGAAAAACAAGCATGCATGCATAATAAACATAAGATGCCTCGATAGTTCCTTTTCACATACCGTTGAGTCATCAGTATTAACATTAAATATCTTATAATGTCGAATAGTTTGTCTATTGCCAGCGGTGGCATCCGTTTAACACATTGGTCGTGGAGCACTGTGCTGCTGTAGAAGCTAAGTGCAAAAGTCGCTCTAGATCTCTACTTCAGTCTGCTTTTTAGATTGTAAAGTACGTACCCCCTGAACGTACTGGCCTGAAGTGAAGCCCGCAGTAAGGAACATCAGACAGACAATAAACTCCATGTTCGTGGAGGACATCTGGTAACTCAGGGAAACTTTGTCTTGCACCTTGAATAGATTTTAACGTTACTTCCTCGTAACACTTCCCCTTGCGTACATGTCGGAGTGAAAGCCAAAGCGGTCTTAAATGTGTGATCATGTGATGCCATTGTTGTGGATCGGATACAATATCTTATGAGGCCGGCGTGGAGGTTACCGACCACTGCTGACCATTACCAAACTAATACATGTGCCGTGTATAAGTATCTGTGTCGCGGCGAAACGCAAGGCATGCAATGAATATACAGGGCGAATTACATGTATGTTTTAGAAATACAATTGTTGATACAACTGGTACAATGCCTGGAAAATTGACACAAAGGTTGATGTCTTACTGAAGATTTGAGAGTTTGAGTTTGAGGAGGACGTCCGTTACTTGCACCCATAAGAGATTTGGAGGGGGAAGAAAGAGAAGCACAGTAGGGCCAACCGCTACTGATGCCTCACTAACTGATGCCTCACTAACCAGGACTATAGCTCTATGGTCCAAACTATTTCACTGTAATAAAGGAATAAGGACACCTAGTCTTGCTAAAACAGACAAATGTTACAGACATCAAATTTTATTCACCAAATCAGTTCAAACCACATTCTTCACTACTACCAACTTGTCCTTCATATTTAATTTGAAGCAGAGCTGAAGAAAGGAACATCCGACATCACCAAGAGAAACTTTTGTTACAGTACATCTTCGATGTATGCCTTGGTAGTAAGCATGGATCCTGTTCAAACGTTTGATTGCACATGCCACAAGTATTTCTGATATCTTATGGTTTTGTTTTAGTACAGATGACGATTAAAAAGTTGCAGATTAAGTTACACAATTTTAAGGTCCACCAAACTGACTATTGAGATATGTTCAACTCTCACCACTATTATCCTTTCAAGTTTTTGTCTGTCTCTAGGCACACAATATATAGATTGGTTATCATGTAGTATGTGTTACTACTTAAAACAGTAAAATAAGTACATTTAAAACAGTAAAATAAGTACACCCAAACCTTTAGACGTGACAGGAGTTTTACTGAAGTAATTGAAGGCATTGAAGCAAATCAAAACATTACATGTAACCCACTCATTTGGACACAGAATATGTTGACATACAACAAAACATTGAAACCTCATACCCAATATCACTGATAATGTGATGCCTATCATGATAGCTTGGTTACTATGTAACTTTTAGATAAACATAGAATGTAATGCATTCATTGATGTAACTTTTGCACATGCTAAGACCACTGCTGTGCCAGACGCTTACTGCTAGACTCAGGGGTAGCAGATGAGTTTCCCCAGGGTGTAATAACCTTGTTCACTACCATCACCAGTATCCCCAAACCTGAGCTGGGTGACTGGCAGGTCATCCTTGTGGGACAGGAACCCAGAATCCTCACGCCATGTGTTATCATTGGTATTACAGTTGCATCCCCTTGAGCATGTGCCTTTTGGGATAGGAATAAGGCCGTAAAAAGCTGTTGGTTGTGATATGGATGTAAGACATGTAACAAGAATGGGTGCCATTACGCTTTTAATTCATTTGTATGTTCAATTTTCCTTCCCTTCGTTTTAATTAGCCTTTGGGCATTTGTTTACTATGCATACGATTATTATTATTATTATAATTACCTGCTTGTCCACAGGCACATTGCCCACTCCCAGGACTGACACCTCCCCAGTAGTCAGCCTGGCGACCGTCCCAAGTCACCCACCAGGCGTAGGGTGTGCCACTGTCCCAGATCACTGAGCCATGGCATTCATACTGGAAATGGGTTATTGTGGTGATTTAGGTAATAGCAATACTATAAACTTCACAGTACCATACCACAAATACCATTCGACTGACTGTCTTTCACGGCACATAGAATCATCATCGATATCCTTAAACTTGTTAGTTATAGTTGGGACAGACACCTGCTGAACAAACCCAGAAGTCAGACTGGAAATGTAAACATCACATACCTTGATGTGCTGTTTGCACAGAGTTGACTTGTCGACCAGCGCTCTCACTTGTTCCATACTATTCCAGTATGTCACATCCTTGGAGTAGCTACCCTGACTCTCAAACCCTTTCACCTGTGTCCGTGCCTCTCTGTCGTGGCCAATCAGGGTGATTACTGAAATGTAATGAAGCATTCTATTATCACCTGAACATAATGTTAGAATCTATAATTTTTCAACTTTGTATCAACAATTCAGAACCAGGAAAGTTTCTGCTGCACGCAAAACAACATTGCTGTCTATTTTTTTTTTATTAGTTTGACTGTTCAGCACGCACAGCCAGGGCTGCCCAACTAGCCTATGGCTATTACAAATAAACCCTGCTGACAAAAACAGAGACAATACATATTGAAATGAACATCTAAAAGGACAGGACACTTATTAATAACAATATCTTAAGTACATAAAAAGATAGAAAAATAAAAAGAACATTGCTATCCACTAAAACACGTTTTCGCCCTACCAATTTCCACTTTGCAACACATAACTACAGACTATCACATATATGTGATTTACCGTTTCTCCAAAGAGTTTAAATACTCCCTCTATCCATATGTAACATACATAGATTCCTTCTCGTATCCTTCTAGGCTGAATAGCGCAATCTAGCTCTAAAAAGCCAAAGAATTGCAAATGATCGAATGAATGTCTTAATTGTCAGTGCTTGACATAAAGTTGGACAACATTCTGTTCAACACCAGGCTCGCTAGATCTGACAAGATATTTGCTCTTCCTTATTTTCATCTCATTACTAACATAACTTGCCACGTCGCATAAAACTCTTGGCTTTTCCTAACCTGTTCCTTCCTGCACGTCACACTGAACAACCATCGGCAGGACTCCCCGTTCTGGTCCATCAGGGTCGATGACGTAGAATGCCTGGTTGTTGAATCCGCTTCTCTCTACTAGTACTTCAATGCAGCTGGACGGTAGATTACATGTATCTGTTAAGGAAAATTAAAGACAACTTAAGGCTATAGTAGAATTTGCAATACGAGCGCCAAAAGAACAGAGTCGCCAGGGTTAAAAGTGCTTCAGTAGTATGTGGTATATTTACACTTACCTCCTGAGCAAGGCAAGGGTGTGGTCTCCGTCTTATTCTCCAGGACTAACAGCTTCTGCTCCAGCACCTGATACTTCAGTCGCAGTTCATCTATATCTGCGTCTGTTGAGAAAACGCAACAGTACGTACTATATTAGAAGACGCACACTGGAGTAAAATAACCCATCAACACCTGCCCAGTATAAATTCGATGAAGATTGACTCATAGTCATAGGAATAAAGATTTATCAGCTTAGAATGAGATTTTTTGTTTCCAATTTGGAACTTGAAGCTTAGAAATATTTGTATAGTGTAATATAGTTATTGCCTAACTTCCCTCGGAGCGGCGGCGTTTATTTGTTTCTTTGGTAGGGCGGGGGGCACTGATTCGGGATTTTCAACAAAGGCTTAGAGGGGTTCTGTATGTCGCATAGAAAACCTTAGCCCATGTTGAAAATCTTGAATCAACGCTTCTCCAAAAAAATAAAAGGCGCGTTCACGAGTCTACGAACATCAAGGAGGCTTGACTATTTATTGCCATACCTTTTAATAGTTCCACAAGGACAGTCCCGTCCTGGCATCCCATCTCGGCCGTCTCTCCCGGGAATTCCTGGCGGGCCTTGCAACGAGCAACTGTGCGCTGATAACTATGTACAAACAATGTGGAATTTAATATACATGCACCGTCTTCTCTCCGGCTTCAATATGCATGCCATGGAAAAATTACTACACACAGATAACGCTTTTGCCACAGCAATGGGATGTCTTGGCTTCACGTTGATGTTAATTCTGTAACAGTTGTTTTAGGTTTGAGAGTCACCGAGAATACTCAAGCTTTGTTGTATTGTACTGACCATGACAGGTGATCATGAATAGGGCAAGGGCGAATGTAACAAAATAGATAGCCACAAAAGATTACTTTTCACGTCAATCGGCCCACCTACCCTTGCGTCACTACAAGGGTGGCAAACAGTATCCGTACACTTTTGTAGAAGAAATGCTGAATAATGACTAGTAGTCTCAGACTGGTATTACAGAGACATATTCCTGCTGGTAAATAGTGCCTTATTATTGTAGGAAGTTAGGCTGGTTTTCATCCAAACGCCGTCTTTCTGGTGCAATACGATAAACGTTACAAACTCAGGAGTTGTCCCTAGATAGTTTGCAAGTAATTACAGCATGAAAATCTCCTCAAAGTTTGCTAGTTAATTTGGAGTCGACAACATGCTTGTTGCATTTACCAAACATTAGTACTTACCAGCTATGCCGCACCAAGCATGACATCAACGTAACACATTGGTTTTCTGGTGCATATGCTACGTATGATATCTTTTGAATGCCTTTCAACAACTCAAAGAAGTGACTGTTTACAGTCAAACGATGCATGTCCAATCCTTGTATGTAGTAGCAAGGCGAGTACTGGGTTTTACCCGCTTGCTTGAAGACCAAGCATAGTAAACATAGCCAACATATGACCTTCACCTCAGCCTCAATAGTCCCTTTTTACATACAGCTAGTACTGGTGAGTCATCAGTATCAACATTACAAGTTCTAATAACGCCGAATACCTTGTCTGTTACCACATCCTACAAGCAGTGTACAGCTGTTCAGGCTTAGTACAAAACTCGCTCTGTACTTCTGCTTCTTAGTTTGTACAGTAAAGTACTCACCCCCTGGACGGACTGGCCTGAAGTGAAGCCCGCAGTAAGGAACATCAGACAGGCAATAAACTTCATGTTCGGCATAAAACTGAAGGACGTCTGGTCACTCAGGAAACTTTGCCTTGCACGCGCCTCGTATAGATTTTAGCATTACTTCCTCGTAGCACTTCCTCTTGCACACATGCCTGAGTGAAAGCCAATGCTAAGCCAATGCGGCTCAAAATAGATGATCACGTGATGCCATTGTTGTGGGTCAGATAAGGTGTCTTGCGCCGGGTTTCTCAACACATTTGACCATTACCAAACCAAGGAGGTTATACGTTACCTCCTTGACCAAACTAATGCGAGTATTTTTTTTCACGAAAAAAATGCAAGGCGTGCAATAATCCCGCAAGGTTAATCATAAATTAGAAAACACAATTGTTAATACAGCTGGTACAGTGGGAACTTGAGACAAAGTTGATAAAGTATACTACATAAGTTATTAGTCTGTGACCAGAACCTCTGGTCGACAGACTTTTAGTTTTGTCTGGTTTTCGCGCGTTCGCAGCTGTATCTATATGTTCCCATTGTCTGAATTCTATGTGGTTTGGCAAGTCCTCTGTACTGAGGTTGACGATGATGCACGTGGATTTTTTTGGCGGCAGGTGGTTTTATTATGGATGTTATAAAAATAACACCCCTACAAAATGTTCATCTTCCGGTGTATTGGTCCAGATTCCCTGTATGTGGGTCATGCGGTAATTGATATTGTCAAGCAGATACGTGGTTTTATCTGATCGTCAAAGTTAAGTCGCGTTCGCACCTATAACTGCATGTTCCCGTTGTCGCATACGTACGTTGTTTGGCAAGTCCTCTGCACTGAGGTTGACGATCGATGATGCACGTTGTTTTTTTTCGCGGCTGCCGGTTTTATTATGGATGTTATAAAAATAACACCCCTACAAAATGTTCATCTTCCGGTGTATTGGTCCAGATCCCCTGTATATGGGTCATGCGGTAATTGATATTGTCAAGCAGATATGTGGTTTTATCTGATCGTCAAAGTTAAGTCGCGTTCGCACCTGTAACTGCATGTTCCCGTTGTCGCATACGTACGTTGTTTTGCAAGTCCTGTGCACTGAGGTTGACGATGATGCACGTTTTTTTTTCGCGGCAGCTCGTTTTATTATGGATGTATAAAAAAAATATTACCCCTACAATTTCTTCGTCTTGTGGTAAATATCACTCCTACAATTTCTTCGTCTTGTGGTGTTTTGGTCCAGAGCCGCTTTGTGTGAGTCTTGCTATAATGAAATATTGCAAGCAGATGCGTAATGTTTTCTTGTTGTTATTGATATTCTCATTCTTAATGTTATTCTTATTCTTATTGTTAGTGTGTGGGCCGACTTCTCTCTCTTAAAGCTTGGCAGCCAGGCGCTGAATTGCGAGGAGCTCACAATAGGCGGGGCTAAATCGCAAGTGTCTGGAGCGAGCTGCCATTCGGCGCCACTCAGGTGACCTCAATACGACAGTAATTGTCCAGGGTGCGGCCAAGGGACTGTAGATAAGATTTCTGTAGTGATGCATTTGTCATCACTACAGTAGTAGCAAGCCATAGTTTTAGTATTTCAGTATCAGTGACGAAAAAGTTCAGCCCGGCTTCCTTAGCTATAGTCGTCGAGACATCTGGTGGATGCAATTAGCTTTGGCGATTTTGATCCTTTCAAAGAAACATGTCTCCTGTGGATTTATACGTCCAATCTTAGAATACGCATGTCCGGTATGGCACCCAGGAATCACTTGTGCCCAGTCTAGGACCATAGAGAACGTGCAAAAAAAAAAGCTTGCCGCATAATTCTTGGTTCTACCTTTGCTAGTTACGACATGGCTCTAGTCCAATTGTCTCTTCCGTCTCTGTGCAACAGACGACACGAACTCTGTACAAAGTTTGGTACCTCTTTGCTGAGCTCTTCGTCTTTCTCCAAATGGCTACCGCCAAACCATGTGAGCCTACATGGCAGAAACCTCAGGTCCAAACACCAGATAACACAATTCCACTGTAGAACCTCTAGGTATAGGAAGACTACACTACCATACCTTGTCGACTTGCTTAACAGTTCAAAGTGCTAGGTATGAATAAGTCTTGAATGTATACAAATTCATTTTAAAAGTAATTATTGTTATTTTTAAAATGTGTTGAATTATGCCCTTCTATTGCTTTTTATTTTAATTGTAGCATGTGTAAAACATACTGCAATGCAGCCGAAAGATATAAATGCTGCCATTGTATGTTATTGTATGTCGCACAACGCGAAATAAACCATTCATAAAAAAATAAAACAGGGGACAAAGTTTGGGGAGGGCGTCCGATACCTGCAGCCTTACCTGGACGAGGTTTGGAGGGAGAAGAAAGAGAAGCAGGAACGGGACAGTCGCTATTGATGCTCGAGGATTCAGACATCTCAACAGACTATAGCTAACATTACATGACTAAAACGATTTTCACTGTGCTAAAAACCTAAGGACACTTAGTCTTGTTGAATAAGTCAGACAAATGTTATAAACACCATGAAATTTTATTCATCAAAGCAGTCCGAACTACCAGCTGGTACATCACATTGAATTTGAAGAAGAGCTGAAGAAAAAATATCCTACATCACCAAAAGAAACCTTTGTTACAAGTACATCTTCTGTTATGACTTGGTGTTAAGCATGGATCCTGTCCAAATGTTTGATTGTACATGTCACAAGAATTTATGACACCTTCTGGTTAGGTTACAGTATTTAGATTCTAAACGGATGCCATATGTAAAATGTACAGATTAAGTTTCACAATGTTAAGGTACAGCAGACTGACTGTTAAAGTATAATCATCTATGTCTATGCTTAGTGTTTGTTAATATATTATGTATCTTTGTATGTTGATATTTTGCACGTATAAGTTTCTTTGTAACAAACCTACGCAATTAAGGGTATATCATATGTGTATTTCCCTGCCTATGTACGTTTGAGGAAGAAATAAATAAATAAAAAAAATGCATGTATCTGTAGGAGTAACGTAGCAAACTTTAGGCTATATTGTACTACTCGCAACATCAGCCAAACCTTACTTAGGGGATGTTATTTCAAATTCCTGAGTGTAATAAAATGTTTTTTTTTACTTGTAGCAAGAGAATCCAGATTTACATCTTGCAAATTAGCCACGTCAAGCGTAATTTCAAAATCCCAAATGCAATTAGTGTTAAAGTCATCAGTGCTTAGCATTTAAACAAATCACATGTTTACCTCCTGAGCAAGGCACTGGTGTGGTCTCGGTGTTATTCTCCAGGGCTGACAACCTCTGCTCGACAACGAGATACTTGCTTTGCAGTTCTCTTATCTCTTCATCTATTGGGGAAATGCAAGAGTATCTTTTTGATTAGAAGAAGCATGTCAACTTTCCGATGATAATTATATCGGAGTCTAAGCGTCCAAACAACTGTAGGAATCTTTGCATATAAGTACATCAGCCATGGAAACCTGTCAAATATAATCATAGCGACCCAAAGCTCTCACAAGTCATCGACTTAAATTGGGTTTATTCTATAACACTTATTCTTCTAAGATAATGTGCTAAAAACGGAGTAACGTGGTCTAAAAGCTGTCTTAGTTTTTATACCTTTTGTCAAATGTGCATGTGCAATTACTTTGTGGTGTATGTGTAAAAATATGTTTCCAGTCAAATCCTGTAGAACTTACCTCCTGAGTCAGACTCAGTTGTGTTCCTGATGCGGCCCTCAATGGCTGACAGCCTCTGCTCAAGAATATCATTCTGCTGCATCAGCTCCTGATGTTTGTTTTGCAAGTCACTTATCTGTGTGTCTGTTAAGATGCAACATTTATAGTAATTATTGGTTAGTACTTAATTACTTAATACTCAATTAAATGTGAGGAAAGGTGTGTACATCTTAGCGTATAGTTATAACAGCCATCGAGATTGCGTTGTCAAGGTACCGCAATTTACTATCCAATCACATCATAGTTTACTAAGGGTTATTTACTATAATTTAGGACGAGATAATTTCAAATGTGCTACCAGACATCCCTGTACAAATCTATTTCTGAATCACGTTCATTTTCAAAATTCACTGGTTATATGGCATATCTATATTCTCCTTACCCTTTGTTCCACACGGACAGTCTCTGCCGTCTCTCCCGGGGATACCGGGTGGGCCCTGTAACGAGCAACTGTGTGCAGGGACCTAATATGTAAACAAACGATGTCGAATTTGATACCTTTTCCTAATACTATGGACAAAGTATTGCACACAGATAACTCTTTTGCAAAGGTAACATGATATCCTTGCTTCCCGTCAAAGTTGATCCAAATTTCGTTGTCTAAAGTTTGAAAGTTGCCGTCATTGCTCGAGCTTAGTTGTATTGTACTGACTAAGAAAAGTGAATGGGGCAAGTTCGTATCAGGTGTTCAAGCCGAGATGTAACTTAACCGCAAAATAAACAGCCAAGAAAGGATACCTTTCACGGCAGGCGGCCCGCCACAGGAGTCGCAAAAAGTATCCGTACACTTTCGTATAGGAAACACTACTTCATGACTTGACAGTATTACAAATGCATATTTCTCTTGGTAAAGGGTACCTTTAGTTATCTTTGTAGAAAGTTTAAATTGTCCAATCCATTTCGGTACTGAACTTAGCTAGGTCAGTAATTGGCTTAACCCGTTTGAAAAACAAGCTTACATGCATAATAAACATAAACAAGGTACCTCGACAGTTCCTTTACACATTAAACCTCTATTGTCGAATAGTTTTTCTATTGCCAGCGGCGGCATCCGTTTAACACATTGGTCGTGGAGCACTGTGCCGCTGTAGAAGCTAAGTCCAAACGTCGCTCTAGATCTCTACTTCAGTCTGCGCTTTAGATTGTAAAGTACGTACCCCCTGAACGTACTGGCATGAAGTGAAGCCCGCAGTAAGGAACATCAGACAGACAATAAACTTCATGTTCGTGGAGGACATCTGGTAACTCAGGGAAACTTTGTCTTGTACCTTGAATAGATTTTAACGTTACTTCCTCGTAACACTTCCTCTTGCGTACATGTCGGAGTGAAAGCCAATGCGGTCTTAAATGTGTGATCATGTGATGCCATTGTTGTGGATCGGATACAATATCTTATGAGGTCAGTGTCGGGGTTACCGAACACTTATGACCATTACCAAACTAATACGTGTACAAGTATCTGTCGTGTTGATTATGCAAGGTGAATTACATGTATGCTTTAGAAATACAATTGTCGATACAACTGGTACAATGCGTTGGAACTTGAGACAAAGGTTGACTCAGAGGTCCGTGTACTGAGTCGTACATCGGCACGATCATTAAGAACCCGATTCTTGGAACATAAACGTCGCAGTTCAACATCTTCAGAA
This sequence comes from Branchiostoma floridae, assembly GCF_000003815.2. Taxonomy (NCBI): domain Eukaryota; kingdom Metazoa; phylum Chordata; class Leptocardii; order Amphioxiformes; family Branchiostomatidae; genus Branchiostoma; species Branchiostoma floridae. The sequence continues at coordinate 21,075,443 of NC_049990.1, read as the reverse complement.
GTGTCTCAGCATATACACGGCGAATCTCCGGGCCACTCCGTGTCTTTGGACCAAGTTCGTATCTTGGACTCTGAACAGGACTGGTTTGTGAGGGGCGTCAAGGAGGCTATCTACATTAGGGCACATCAACCCTCATTGAACCGTGACGGTGGCAGGTTTCGCCTTCCCGCCATTTATGATTCGCTGCTACCTGACGTCATCCGACGACTTCCGGATTAGTGCAGCGAATCATTCATCTGATGAAGGTCGGAGTATTCGGCCGAAAATTTATGGTGAGTTTCTTCCTTTGTGTTGGAACAAAGTTTAAACTTTTCACTATGGAATTTACCAACACAGATGAGCTTTCATTCGGATATGAGACAAAGGTTGATGTCTTAAAGACTTGGGAGTTTGAGTTTGAGGAGGACGTCCGTTACTTTAGCCTTAAGAGGTTTTGTAGATTGAAGAAAGAGAAGCAGAGTAGGACCGACCGCTCCTGATGCCTAAGTATTCAAATTCCTCAGTATTAAACCAGAATTATAGCTCTATGGTTCAAACCATTTCACTCTACTGAAGGACTAAGTACACCTAGTCTTGTTCAAACAGACAAATGTTACAGACATTATCAAATTTTATTCACCAAAGCAGTTCAAACTGCATTCTTTACTACCAGCTTGTCATTCATATTGAATTTGAAGAATGAACATCCTACATCACCAAGAGAAACTTATCTTACAGCACATCTTCGGTATTAAGCATGGGTCCTATTTAGACATTTGATTGTACATATCACAAGTATTTCTGCTATCTTATGGTTTGGTTGTACTCATAGTACAGATGAATACATGGCGATTAAAAGTTTCAGATTAAGTTACACAATGTTAAGGTACACCAAACTGAATGCATTAAAATATGTTCTACTGTAGTCAATATTCATCCTGGTATATTGTTGCCTAATAAACTAGGTTCTAGGCAAGCATTTTATCAAAATTACTTAAACAGTACAATAATTATAGTCAAATCTTAAGAACTATAGAATATACTACATCTACTGCGGCATACCTTACAAAAAACAATTGACACCTCAAGCCTAACATCACATACTGATTAAATGATACCTGCCCTGATGACTTAGATTTGTAAAGTATACTATGTTAGTAAAATATAGAAAGAAATGAATTGATTTATTCAACGTCTGCACTGCACATGCTAAGAACACTGCTGTATTGACAGCTAGACTCAGGGGTAGCAGATGAGTTTCCCCAGGGTGTAATAATCTTGTTCACTACCCTCATTAGTATCCCCAAATCTGAGCTGGGTGACTGGCAGGTCATCCTTGTGGGACAGGAACCCAGAATCCTCACGCCATGTTAAATCATTGACATCACAGTTGCATGTACCTGCGGATCTAGCGCAAGAGCCTGTTGGACAATGAAATAGGGTTGCAATAGGCAAGGGTTTACAAAATGTCAACTCAGGTAAAATCAACAGAAAAGCGACACTGTATTGTCCTACAAATTTATTATTTTTGTGATGATTGTCATTCAAAATGATACATTTTGCGACTTGTCAATAAATTATGCAAAAACAATTGATCCATCATTAAACTTTATCATCAATAATCACAAAACTATTAACCCTGTTCAGCAGATCAGACAGCTTTTTTTGTCAATCTGAGACAAGGGATGTCTTTTGAGGCCCGTGTTTGTAACTTCTGAACGACTTTTCGTATGACCACCAAACTTTCATAGAATGGTTTAGACGTAAAATCGAAGAATCATAACGTCATTATGACGTCATTTAAATGATGTTGCCTGGAACCATGGAAAAGAATATTCTTAGAAAACTTCAAGGTATGCAACAAAAGAATCAAAAACAACAAAAATAGTCAAAAATGTCGAGTCGAATGTTTGTTGAAAAAATACCTGGTAGTAACGAATTTTAGGGGATGATAAGCTTGTTATATTTTCGACCTATAACGTAAAAAAAATAGCATAATTTATGCCTATCTAATTATAAAAGATCCACTAAATTACATAAGATTTTATTTATGTAAGGAAAATAGCAGTAATGTAGCAAAAAAACTGAAGAATACATCGTTAAACCCGAAATTCGCGATTTTTGTAAAAAAAAACTTTGTCAAAATTTGGTGCAGGCCTCAAAAGCCACCCCCGTCTGAATTGGGTTAAATAATACTGAGGAGAATGGCATTTCTGTCTAAAGGAAGTACATGTATGATTCCCGACCATCATGTAGGTGAAAATAGTTCCATTGTGCTGTTCTGGCTTCATTGGAATAAGCTTGCATGTTGCAGGCTGATCTTTTCAAATTACCTGATTGTCCACAGGCACATCCCCCACTCCCAGGACTGGCACCTCCCCAGCAGTCAGCCTGGCGACCATCCCAAGTCACCCACCAGGCGTAGGGTGTGCTACTTCTAAGCAGCATCACGGAAGCATGGCATTCGTACTGGAAGTATATATTTATCACCATGAAAACTGATATAGTTTTGGTTGTGTCTGTGTGTCTGTCTGTCAATAATAAAGTTGCATGCCCACAACCGAGATATTTTGTGTTAATATTAATGTGGCAGTCATTTTCGCATAATCAGACTATTTCATGGAGATATAAGGTCTCCGAACTCTTGTTGTAGCTAGATATCATCATGGACATAAACTGCCAAAAGAATCTTTTATCATTGTTATGCATGAAATTTGCAAGCTGAAATGTACATACTCCGCTTAGTTACCTCCACATGAACGGTTGGAAACAGAATAAGATCTATGGCTAACTTCTGGTGTGGACTGAAAAAGACATACCTTGATGTGCTGTTTGCACAGAGTGGACTTGTCCACCACAGCTCTCACTTGTTCCATGCTATTCCAGTATGTCACATCCTTGGAGTAGCTACCTACCTCCGTGGGCCCTCGTACTCTCACATGTGTCCGTGCCTCACTGTTGTGGCCGATCAGGGTAATTGCTGAAATTATAACTAAGCGTTTAAGTGTGTGTGTGTGTGTGTGTGTGTGTGTGTGTGTGTGTGTGTGTGTGTGTGTGTATTTGTGTTTAGAACTCATGGGTCACTACAAAACAATAAAACAGAGCTCGAAAAGTCATTTGCTTTGCCCGAAATTGCCAGTAAAGACTAATCAGGATCACAAGTCTGTATTTCAGCTAAGTGCCTTGAAAGATTCTAGGACATACTGATATACAAACAGATATTACAGTTGGCAAGACATTATCCATGGGCCGACACAGTATTCATTTGCCAATCGGTTAACAAATCGATTTTGTTTCGGCTCATAGATATTGCATTGCTCACTTTAAAGATAAGGACATAGACATACGTAAAAAACAATATCTCCACATTTTCATAAAATGCTCGTTATCTGTTTGTCCTGCCATTTTGCGACTCTGAAAACTTAACTGTTAAACCTATCATCAAAACGTTCAAGCCTGATTGAATGCATTTTTGTTTGTCAATATTTGGCAGAAATTTGCTCACTTGGCCTTATTGCTGACATTACCTGCTAAATCGTATAAAACTCTTTGGCTTTCCCTAACCTGTTCCTCCCTGAACATCACACTGAGCAACCATCGGCAGGACTCCCCGTTCTGGTCCATCAGGGTCGATGACGTAGAATGCCTGATTATGAATCCACTTCTCTCTACTACTTCAGTGCAGCTGGACGGTGGATTACAAGAATCTGTAAGTAAAAGTAACATAGCAAAACGTTAGGATGTTGTACTACTTGCTATCAGCTTTCCCTCACTCGGGGCAGGTATTCAAAATTCCTGCATGATCGCAAAACATGTGTTTTATTGCAATTCGAGTAACTATCTAGATTTACCTTTTGCAAAGTCATATCATGAAACGTGATCTCCAAAGCTCTGAGGTCTTCGTTAGTCTTAAATAAGTAATAAATATAATACCAATCACATGTCCTACCTCCTGAGCAAGGTATTGGTGTGGTCTCGATCTCGGTGTTATTCTCCAGAGCTGACAGCCTCTGCTCAAGAACGAGACACTTGTTCTGCAGTTCATTTATCTCTGCATCTATTGATCATGAGGAAACACAGGAGTACTTATTAAATTAGAAGAAGCATTCCGGGAATACTCACCACATATTTGCATACAGTCATGCTCGTTATAACCATAGAAGCACTGACAATTCATCAATTTAGATGCGATTTTTCCTGTATTGGGTATATAGGTTACACATATGGGCAGACTGGCTAGGTGCCGGATTTCCAGTCAGCATCACCAACATACTTTCTCAAACCTTTTCAGCCTCCACCAAACTTGGCAAACCATCCGAATCTAGGTCTGTCAGAAAAAAATAAATCGTTAAGGCTAAGGCTTATATACCAATGAACCAATATACTACAATCCTCATTTATAGTTTCTTTGAATTGTCAAACTAAACAACACAAGAATAACCATATACCCAACCTACCAACCATATATCTACCAACCAACCTAACCATATCATTCAATCAATAAACGTACCAACCAGAAACATAGAGAATTGAATGTAAGCAATAGCACCTTTAGCTATAAATTCGCGTAAGGCACTCGAGAGATAACTTAAATGGTTCCGCCAGACAGCCTTGTTCACAGTCAAGTCTGAATCCAGCATCACCAACAAACTTTCTCAAACCTTTTCAGCCTCCACCAAACTTGACAAACCATCCGAATCTAGGCTAAGGCTTAGGCTTATATACCAATAAACCAATATACTACAAACATTAGAATCATTTAAAGCTTCTTTGAGTTGTCAAACTAAACAACAAATGAATAACCATATACCCATATCTACCAACCAACCTAACCATATCATCCATTCAATCAACTTGCCAACCAGCCATCGGAACATAGAATAATTAAACGTATTCTATATCTCCGTACCTTTTGCTCCACAGGGACAGTCCCGTCCTGGCATCCCGTCACGGCCTGGCATCCCGTCTCTCCCTGGCGGACCCTGCAAGCAGGCTGGAGACGAACCAGAACGAATTATGATTGCCATATGTGATGTAATTTGAAATGATTGAGAGGCGGAGACGTCCTAACATATTCCTCTTGATTAATAGTAACATGATTGGCTCTGCTTGGCGAAGTTTACAACTTTGCTGAATCATAAGATAAACAAGTGACCGTAGGTAACATAGTCTGTGACGTCGGTCTGGTATATGTTGGTTGTTCTGTCTTCTTTGGCGTGTGACGTTGTGCTTATATCCTATAATGATTCTTTTCATGGTGTTAGATATATCGTTTTATTTAAAGTTGCTTAATCCACACTGTAAATGAGTTCGGACAAGAGGCTGAAGTTAAAGTTAAAGTTACCCTTACATCTGTGCAGATGCTTTTGGGGTGGCGCCCATCTCCATTTCGAGTAGCCCTTGGGCCACACATGTGCAAGCCACTACAGCAGGGGGCTGGTCCGCTGGTAGTGATGTGTGTTTAACTTCCATACTCTTTTTCTTTAGTGCTGAGTGCTAAGCAGAGAAAGCAGCATGTACCATTTTTAAAGTCTTTGGTATGACCCGGCCGGGGTTCGAACTCACGACCTACCGAATGCAAGGCGAACACTCTAACCACTAGGCCATTGCACCGGTGTTAAAGGTAAAGGCTGAAGGACAAG
>NC_049990.1:21053039-21069722 GCF_000003815.2 Branchiostoma floridae | reverse complement strand
GGTCGCAGATGTTGACATATTTCGAGAAAGGTGAACAAGTGTCAAAGCGGACCTGGAGCAGAAGACCGTAAGACGAACAAATTGTAGGGGTGATATTTTTATACATCCATAATAAAACCAAAGTACTTGCCAAACAACATACGTACCGACAACGGGAACATGCAGATACAGATGCGAACGCGAATAACTTTGACGATCAGATAAAACCACGCATCTGCTTGACAGTATCCGATTACTTCATGACCCCAAAAAGCGGACCGGGACCAATACACCGGAAGACTAACTTTTTGTAAGTGTGTTATTTTTATAACATCCATAATAAAACCACCTGCCGCCAAAAAAAACGTGCATCATCATCAACCTCAGTACAGAGGACCTACCAAACCACATAGGATTCAGACAACGGGAACATACAGATACAGATGCGAACGCGCGTAAACGTGACAAAAGTAAAAGTCTGTCGCCAGAGGTTACCCTCTGGTCACAGACTTGTAAAGTCAGATTTGAAAGTTGTCACAATGTAACATAGCGCCCAACCGAGCCTGACTGGCTTTCCAACTTACTTTGAAAAGATCTTTTACATATGTTTGCCTGTACAAGTTGGATGCCAAGTTGACTTCAACTCAAAAAGAAGTTGGACTTACCGCCTGCCCCTGCTGGCCACGTCACAGAGTTCGCAGCTCTCTTTTCCCGGCTGTGTGCTGGCCCAGTTTGCCAGGGGACGTCGACAACAGAGGCACTGCTGGTTTTGCCAGGTTCCGACTGGCATGGTAAAGCAAAAGAAACGGTGATATTTTTATCTACGTCATACGTCCTTGTGGAAATCAACTTTAACATTGCTACAGAGAAAACATAGTAATGGACTAATCGTCATTTGATTACCGTACATGTGTGATCTAGTTCACTAAAGATTCATTCTGAACAGGCAATCTCTACGGTGTCCCAATTTTAATACTTGTCTCCACCTGCATGTTAATGTCGCCTCCCGCTCGCTTAGCCTCCGGCGTTTCCTTGTTGACCTCTTGCTGTGCTTTTAAGACCGCCACTTCCTTCTCCAAGCCGGAGATCTTCTCCTGGTAGTTAGAAAACTCCTCAATCTCCCGACCCTGGACAGCCACCCGCTCTCTCAAGCGAGCCCCTTCTTGGATCACAAGGGCAATGATGATCACAGACATGCAGGCCGTCAGAAGTTGCACCAGCGAGGTCAGCGCGACGTGACCCTGTTCGTGTCCGCGACGATGGTTGAAATAACCATCGCTATCGATAGTGAGCTTCTCTGTGTTCATCCTTATGACGAAAACGACCACTTAACTAACTGAAGGAAACGACCGAGCGATGCAATTCTATGGATAACCCAGCGAACTTCGACGCAGGTCCGGCTACCACAAGATTCTAAACATGTCTGATCTTTTTGCAGACCCGTCAGTCCGGTTGTTCGGGCACGAGAGATCAGGTAGCTGTCAGGGCATTCCCCTTGACGTGTACCTAGTACCTGATGATGACGTAGTCATCATTAAACGTTTTGATTGGCTATGAGCAAACGACGAGGTCTCACTCTTTTGTGATGTCACTGCAGAGCTTATGATTATGTGCCCTAGGCAGGACGTTCCGAGAAAAGTACGCCTCACTTGCAAGTGTTGGGAGATATGTTAACGGAGCAAAAGGCTCACAAAAGAAGCCAATTAGCTACAGCATATATCTGTTGAACATGAGCCATTCACGTAAAAGGTCCAAAATCAAGAAGAGACCACCTCGTGGTTTATGTACACTAATTTATATATGCAGGCAAGATGTTAACTTTTGGTGAGACATCAGGCAGAATTATATAATTATGTGGTATATATCATTGAAGATAATCAACGATATCATAAGAACGCGTATGTGCCTGAGACATGGGCTTTGGCTAGATGTACGTCATCTACAGACTCATGCATCAATTTTGGAGCATTTGTTGTACCTGAAGAGATTTTGACATTCATAAAATGTGCATGTTTTAACGAAAAGCACCATAATTATAGGATTCAAGGGAGCTAGCCTGTATGTCCGTCCGTACACATGGTTGTGTAACACAAACTATAAGCAGGTTTGAATAAGGATAGACGCGAATGTACGTGCCATGTTCCTCCACGTTTATATACATATCCCCTGCCAAGTGATGAGAAATTTGGCATAATTTGGCGTTATGTTGATCATGCGCGACAGATATCTTGGTTTGTTTTGAAACTGCTGACGCGTGACAAACATGACTTCGGTTAATACGATTTCTAGCCGTTGGGTATGGTGATGACACGAGCGACAGGGCACACCATGTCTCACACAACAATTTGATTGTAAGGAATGCACAGCAAGTCGTTTTATAACCGCAAACAATCTTTCCGTTTAATTTCGTAACTTGGTCTCAGCCATAGATTTCATTATTCCTTTGATCTCATACAAAGCAAAGTGAACACCACTAAGATAACAAGCACACAACGCGGTTTTTGTGTTAAATTATATTTTCAACAGATAGCACAGGGATGAAGCTGTGATATTTCACACCAGAATGATCAATGTGCATTATAGTGCATGTAACTATAACAGTATTCTTGTGTATCTTTTTTCTGAGGAGCTATTGTCTAGCTACTGGCACATAAAGCACATATAGGAGCTGTATGTATGATGTAATATTTGTCACTTCCTGTAAACACATAACGATAGATAAGTAAACCTAACAGGTAACATAGAAGCGTCATTGGCTGCCAGAATTCATTTAAGTCTCTCAATATATATTCAGTGTTTTCAACACTCGTTGTTTTCTTTAAGATACTGATGCTAATTAATAACGAAAAAGAAAAAGACCTGGTGCAAATAAATGCCTGTCGTGGTATAAAATTAACCTGGTTGTATATTTATTAAACAAGTTCTGTTACTTCTGCACTTCAATACAAGTGTTGCGTTGGAATGTGACGCTCAGGTCTTTCGTAAGTTTTCCAGCACGGTTGTAAACATCTTTAAAGGGCAAACGGCCATTAGCAGGGGTAATGAATGAATGAATGAATGAATGAATGAATGAATGAATGAATGAATGAATGAATGAATGAATGAATGAATGAATGAATGAATGAATGAATGAATGAATGAATGAATGAATGAATGAATGAAGACCTTTATTGTACATTCATACCCACTGGGTTCAGTACAGGTCACAATAAATGATACAACATGATATAATGATGCAATGAATCTACACTACTCAAGGATCGTATTCTACTGCGTACATTCGGCTTCTTCTCGTTTCTTTGTGATATTGAAAATGTAAGAACAGATATGCTTTATAAGTAAAGGTTTGTCTAGATTCATAAGGAATATAAATTTGTCCATATTACTTAGTTGTATGAAGTGGGGGAACATGGATTCTATTAGTCTGTAGAGTTCAGCTTTCTTGTACAAACTACATTCTACTACAAAATGTAAATGACTCAGGGGTAGCAGATGAGTTTCCCCAGAGTGTAATAACCTTCTTCAGAACCATAATCAGCGTCCCCAAACCTGAGCTGGGTGACTGGCAGGTCATCCTTGTGGGACAGGAACCCAGAATCCTCACGCCAGGTGGCATCATTGGCATCACAGTTGCATCTTCCAGTGCATGTGTCTGTTGAAATAACGTCATAAGAAGGGTTCAATTTTCTTAATGGGTTTAAGATATGTCATACCAGGTAAAAAGCATGGAAAAACAGAAATATTTTGTCCTTAAAAAGTGATATATAGATTTTTCATGTGTTTGTTTGTTTGAACCTTATCTATTAATGGGAAACTTGTGTGCTGGTATGAGTAATAGTCATTATACAACAATAGTTCACTGGTATTGTTTGTAATTAGCCTTCGGGCATAGTTTTGTTATAAATGTACCATTATCATAACTACCTGCTTGTCCACAGGCACATCCCCCACTCCCAGGACTGGCACCTCCCCAGTAGTCAGCCTGGCGACCATCCCAAGTCACCCACCAGGCGTAGGGTGTGGCACTGCTCCAGATGACTGAGCCATGGCATTCATACTGGGGATTCATACTTCATATTTACACAAATGCTAGCTGGATGTCACCATGAACTTTGCAATATAACAGCATAATAATCTTTTTCATGATACACTTTTGCTGGCCATTTCTTTTTGTCCTCGGTCGCTTGTACCACCTGCCCGTCCAAAACGAAATGACCAGGAAAAGTATATTTAATACACTTTTCCTGGTCATTTCGTTTGTACGGGCAGGTGGTACAAGCGACGAGCCACAAAAGACGAAAAAGGTTGAGAGAGCCTGCTATGGAGGCTATAAATAGTTTGTAAAATGTAATTTATGCAGCATTTAGGCGGACATTTGGCTGACCAAAGACTTGCCCCTTGTAGACAGGGTGGTGACAGTTGGATCAAACTAAAGCTGAGCAGAACTGGATCTCGGATTAGCTTTTGATATGTCTGACATGTAAACAACATACCTTGATGTGTTGTTTGCACAGAGTTGACTGGTCAACCACAGCTCTCACTTGTTCCATGCTATTCCAGTATGTCACATCCTTGGAGTAAGTACCTGGGTCCTCAAGTTGAACCCCTTTCACATGTGTCCGTGCCTCACTGTCGTGGCCAATCAGGGTACTTACTGAAATTGTAATGAAGCATTAAACATCACCTGATGTACCCTGAGAGCCAGACAGGACCGGGTAGCTAGCGAGTTTTGTTCGGGGACCCAAGGCAGTCAGCCCGCAGATCTCACATTAGTGCTCCGGGGGAGTTTAAGCCCGAAGGAGTTATCGCAGATGGACATAACCCCGGGTGATAATAGGAGATCGGTGGGCCTGGCTGTCTTGGGCCACCAAATAAACTGTCCTAGCTGCCCGATCCCGGCTGGCTCCCAGGGTACACCTGATGTTATGTATGTTAGATGTTAGTGATGTTTCTATTATTTGATGATGGATGAACTAAACTTTAACTAACCAACATTACAAATACTCGTAAGTTGAGACAAACCCCAAATTTTCGGGTAATTTTCACGGAATGGACCCGTCTACGGTACTCGTAGCTTTCGGAACGTGACGTCGGACTCACGTGCACGTCAGCCGAAATTTTTGGGGTAAGTCCAAACTTGTTTGTAGAGTTGGTTAGTTACAGTTTAGTTTATCCATAATGGCATTTACCAACACAGATGAAATTTCCTGCTAAAATGTAAATTAAGATATTTCATGACTTGACATTGCCTGACAAGTCGAATAAAATATTTGGCTTTTGCTTACTTTTATCTCCCTGAACATCACACTGAACAACCATCGGCAGGACCCCCCCTTCTGGTCCATCAGGGTCGATGACGTAGAATGCCTGATTGTTGAATCCACTTCTTCCTGCCAGTTCAGTGCAGCTGGACGGTATTGTACATGTATCTGTTGAGGAAGATTTTACAGTGATGAAGACAAGTTCAGGCTATTAAAGTTTTGCAATACGGGCGCCAAAACCCGGAGTCCCCAGGGTTAAAACGGGTGAAGTCTTCGAACGAAATGTCTCGCGGGGCAAGTGTGCTTCGTAGTATGTGGTACATTATACCGGCTCCTTCGCAAGACAATTACGGTGTGGTTGCAGTTCACCTACATCTGCGTCTATTAAGAAAACGCCTATCACATAAGATGGGCAACCCGTATACCTCTTAGTAACCTTAATCGGTCTTTGGATACCAGACCTTTAGAAGTGCAAAAACCCATCAACATATGAAGAGTGACTCATTGCTGTAAAATTTATTAGCTTTAATAGGTTGTGACGGTTTTCTGGAAAAGGTAACTTGTAGTGTAACGATAAACGCTTTTATGTATTTCAAAAACACATTTTTCACAATAACCATCTCCGCGCATGCTGCTTTGGAAACTATCGCTAGCTTTGCAATAGAATTTCTACATACTCATGAACTGCTCGGCACTGTCCACCCGTGCGACAACACTGTCCAGGCCACTCTGCAGAGATGAGATGAGTCCGGCCTGTTGTGCTAGTTGTCCGGCCTGCTGTGCTAGTTGTCCGGCCTGTTGTGCTAGATGTCCGGCCTGTTGTGCTAGAAGTGCGGACTGGTTGGCAATGACCTCCTTTAGGCTGGCCACCTCATCATCACATTTGTAACAAGTCTCCGTTTCTTCCAGGTAGTCTGGAATACAAGAAGAGTTCACCCAAACCAAAATAACTCAAATAATTATGGAAGGTTTAAGAGTATATTGTAATTTGTAAGTGTACAAATAGCTAAACAAATCAAGCTTTACAAGGACACACACACACACTACTAGTATTATATTTTTGTCTATATTTTTTTTCTAATAAACTATTCGAATTCATGAACCTCACTCCTATTTTGTAAAACATATCACGATAACCATGGTCAACGTCAAGTTAATATCGTGCTAAGTAATTACTTGACTAACGCAAAGCATTATAGATGTTTGAAAAAATGACCATATGTTAGCCACTTTTCAACACTGTAAGGTGGTAGTACAGGTAGACAGTATAAAGGAGTGCTGTACCTGTGATACTGGACACGTGGTGCTGTTGATCACCTAACACAGGAAACTGTGCGGTTGTTATGCCGCTCAGGAACAGAAGTAGCACTCCGCGAAACATCTTGTTTCTTCTGAACCTGTTGTGTTCTTGAACCGTACGGATATGTTTCTCAGCTTGATAACTGTTGAATTTTGTATTATTGGCTAAGCATAACTGCGTATTGATACAGCTGAAGCAAACAAGCGCGATCCCATACGAGCGATCGCTGTTTTGTTAATATCCGGGGTATCAATGACTGGTGGACAAACTGACATTAGCAGATAAGATTATTAATTGATATTCATATTAGCAGACCAGCTAGGAAGAGTTTCACCCCTTTCGTCATGAGGCTATTGGACTGGTGAGGTGAGGTGAGGTCATCACAATCAGTTAATATAACAAAGGTTTGACGTCATTTGCTGTTAATATATACTAGCTATCGTGTGAGTTGGAAAACAACAACACTTATTGTTGAATTACAGTCGCTGTCGATTCCTGGTAACTTGTTGTTACGGCTTCAGGACGAAGGATCATAGTTATGCTATTATTTTCAATTATGAGAAATACAGTAACTATTTCAAATAGCTGTTGGACAAGAGACCTTGACATGTGGACATGGCCCAAAGTAGACGGTAGGGTAGGGCACGACGTCCTTTTTAATTTTGACCGCTGTGAAACAATCATACCTTGAGTATGCAGACAAATCAAAAGGGCTAAGAAAAGAACAAGTAAGGCACACCATGTCTCACATGACAATCTAATTCCAAGGAAAGCACAAGTTGATTTTGTCAGCAAATGATCCGTTTTATTTTGTAACTTGGTATCAGTTATAACTTTCTTTATCTCTTTGATCTGTTGTTGTTCGTTCACCGAGAGTCGATGAGGACCTTCAATCTCTTGTCTTTGATCTAATACAAAGCAAATTGGATATAACTAAAATCGCATGCACACAGAATACTTTTCCGTGAGGTTATGATAATTCAACAGATGACACACTTAAGATCTAGAGTTACGGACAAAGCTGTGGAATGTCACACTAGAATGATCACTGCATTAGAGAGACTGCAACTATCACAGAATTCTTGCCTATTTGTCATGATCTTATGTCTAGCTATAGGCCCATACAATACACATAGGACGTACTTATTTGTATAATTTCTTATTTGTAAATTCCTGTAATACGATAGAAAAGCCTGTAACTATAGTATTCTTGTACATCGTTTTCTGAGGAGTTATTGTCTCGGTAGCTACTGGAACACTAAGGAGCTGTATGTATGATGTAATATTTGTCACTTCCTATAATATATAACGTTACGATAGATACCTTACAGGTAACACAGAATTCGAAGCGTCGATGACTGGCAGAATTCATATAAGTCTCTCTCTATATATTTATTGTTTACAACACTCGTTATTTTCTTTGATATACGTGTTGTCTTAAATGAATCACTTTTAATTCTAAACACCATCATTTTCACCTCAGACCTGGTGCTTTTTATCTGATGCTAATTAATGCCAAAAAAGACCTGGTGCAAAGAAATGCCTGTCGTGGTATAGAATTAACCTGGTTGTATTTACTACAACAATTCTCTTATATTAGCATGGAATTCGAAGCTCATCTGTGTTGGCATAATCCATATTGAAGTTTTTCACTGTCATTCAATACAAGAAATTGCTGACTTCGAATTTTCGGTCGCACATCCGTCGACCTTCGTCAGGAGTGGTGATTCAATTACTCTGAGCACGTGACCTAGGGACACGTGAATCGAGTAAAGAATCGTAGATGCCTGGCACGCGGTATCGGCCCCGTCTCTGTTAAGTGTCAGCTGGTGTGCTCTTATGTAGATGTCCTCCTTTACCCCCCCTCGCGAAGTAATCCGGTTTAGTGTCCAATATTTGAGTCACGTGTTCCTAGGTCACGTGCTCAGAGTGGTTGAATCACCACTCCTGACGAAGGTTGACGGATGTGCGACCGAGAATTCGAGGTGAGCAATTTCTTGTGTTGAATGACGGTGAAAAACTTCAATATAAAACAATTCTTTCATTTCTGCACTAAACTACACTTGTTGCGTGGGAATATGTTTTGCAACACAGCTTTAATCATATACATGTACCTCTTTAAAAGGTAAACAATCATTAACAGCTAGACTCAGGGATAACAGATAAGTTTCCCCAGGGTGTAATAACCTTCTTCATTACCAGCACCGGTGTCCCCAAACCTGAGCTGGGTGACTGGCAGGTCATCCTTGTGGGACAGGAACCCAGAATCCTCACGCCAGGTGGAGTCATTGGCATCACAGTTGCATCCCTTTGCGCATGTGCCTGAATAGCAAAAGAATAATGTCATAACAATATTTTGGCTGTGGCAAGGGTTTAACATATGTCATGTACAAATCATGAAAACACGAAAATACAAAATGATAAATTTGTTACATAGTATCATTCATGATGACCATGATACAAGTTTCCCTGCACTGTTCTGGTTTCAATGGAGTAAGGTTGCATGGTTCAGGTTCAAGTTTTGTAATCCTTCAAATAGAATTAGAACCTCATTCAAGTAGAATTAGGTTTAAAATAGTCACCATTTCGCTTTTTATTACATATTCAATTTCCCATGGTTTTGCTATGAATCTATCGTTATAATAATTACCTGCTTGTCCACAGGCACACTGCCCACTCCCAGGACTGGCACCTCCCCAGTAGTCAGCCTGACGACCATCCCAAGTCACCCACCAGGCGGCGGCTGGACCAGATGCGTGCCAGATCAATGAGGCATGGCATTCATACTGGATATGGATAATTGTGTTAGTGTAGCTGATAGCATTTACTATAGATTTTACATCATCATCTGATTTATGATTACTATGCCTTTCATGGCACGTAGGATTATCATCAATATTCGTAAAAGTTGAAGAGTAAGTCACAGTTGGAGCAGACACCTGCTTTTTGCTAACGTCACATTTCCACAAAGGGACCGGCCTGGCAGTTTTGGTAAACGAAAGGTAACGTTATGATATAAACAACAAAAACACAAAACCTTTCCGCAAACAGCCCGGCCTGGCCTAAGGTAGGAAATGAGGCTTGACGTCAGGCTGTTTCAAATGTAAACAATATATACTTACCTTGATGTGCTGTTTGCACAAACTTGACTTGTCCACCACAGCTCTCACTTGGTCCATGCTATTCCAGTACGTCACATCCGTAGAGTGGCCACCATTAGCCTCAATTCCATTCACATGTGTCCGTGCCTCACTGTCGTGGCCAATCAGGGTGATTACTGAAATTGTAATGAAACATTCAAACATCATAGGAGCCAAATGTTAAATGTAATATTTCTAGTTTGTATAAACATTTCAGAACATACAGCATACAAAGCAACATTGTTATCCACTACGTATTTTTGCAGCAGTTTGTTATGACTATTTTCCAACTTTGGAAATACACATATGCATACCTGCTGTACTTCAGACTATTCCAAATTTTGAATGCATGTCTTATAATTAGTTGTATTAAAGTGCTTGCCAGAAAGTTCGACAACATTCTGTTCAACACCAGGTTCACCAGGTGTGACATTGAATTTACCTTCGTTCATCATCAATTTCCCCGAAGGCCACGTTGATTTTATTATATGGCTGACATCCTCTGGTGTCCCCAAACGTGATACGAGCGTGCATGCGAAAAATAAGTTTGGTCAAAAATAAAGAGTTGTCTTCATTATGAAATCTAAGTGGTCTGGAAGGTTGAAGAAATGACAAACACAGTATGGTATGCCTAACCTCACCTCACCTAGTCCCATCCTCATCAGGAGGGTCGGGGACTATGGTTGTCTGCAGCACAAGTCTTCGCCATTCCTCCCTGTTTTTAGCCGTCTGGGTGCATTCCGCCAGGGAGCTGCCTGTCCAGTCCCTAATGTCATCACTCCATCTCCTTCTTTGACCGTGGAATTGACAAAAATTGATGTGCTCGCGGATGTCACCCATATAATCAAATCAACATTGCTGACATTTCCTGACAAGCCGTATACCACTATTTCGCTTTAGCTTACTTTTATCTCCCTGAACATCACACTGAACAACCATCGGCAGGACCCCCCGTTCTGGTCCATCAGGGTCGATGACGTAGAATGCCTGGTTGTTGATTCCACTTCTTTCTGCTACTTCAGTGCAGCTGGACGGTGTCTTACATGTATCTGTTGAGGAAAATTTAAGAGTGATGAATACAACTTTAGGCTTAGGTTTTGCAAAACGAGCGAAAGTCACCGGGGTTGATACGGGTGAGGTCTTCATTAATACAATTGTTGTGCAATAAAGTTATCTATTAATCTCTCACTGGCAGATATATGTTACATTCACACTTACCTTCTGAGCAAGGCCCGGATGTGGTCTCCGTTTTATTCTCCAACGCTGACAGCTTCTGTTCCAGCACCTGATACTTCTGTCGCAGTTCATCTATATCTGCGTCTATTAAGAAAACCCCAGAGTACCTATCACATAGCCGTAATATTGTTCCCGAGTCTCTTCTCGGAGAGGAGAGAAGAGACTCGGGAACTATATTCCGGCTGGATACCAGGCTACCTATCATATATGAGATGGCTCATTCTAACAATGCCTTAGTGCCTCTAAGGAAACGTAGACAGTCTTTGAATAGGATAGTAAACATGAGTGCAAAACCCCATCACTACAAGTTCGATGAAGAGCGACTCATAGCTGCAAAAAATGATCAGCTTAGGTTGCAATGTTAGTAAAAAAGTAACTTGAAGTGTAGAGATGTTGTAGGGTATTTACTGGCGTACCCTTTGTTCCACAGCTGCAGGGACAGTCGCGACCATCACGGCCGTCTCTCCCGGGAATACCTGGCGGGCCTTGAGACGAGCAGCTCTGAGCTGGCACCTGTGGAGCAATGTGAAATGTGGTGTTGCAATTGTCATGTTGCAATTGCCCTGTTGCAATTGCCCTGTTGCAATTTTCCTGTTGCAGTTGTCTTGTCATGTTACAATTGTCTTCAACTGAACTGAAGGTCTCCGATTTTTAATCATGTTACATACCAAGGACATTATGATTTAATGCCCTTGGACCGACCAACAAGAGCGATGGTTCTTCGTGTCCGATGATGACGTAATAGCACGGTGGATAGCCTTTTCACACCAGCTCACAGAAACTGCCACCCCACACAGAGAACAAGAGTTCGGCGACCTCATACCTTCATGAAATATTCTGATTATGCAAATGACTTTCACATATGCATAATGTTTGCCTTTCACTAACTTACACAGGTCACAATGTTGACAGCCGAATCATTTACCACGCGTACGTACTAAGAAGAATTAGGACACTTTCACATTAATTATGGAAATTAGGGACTTATTTGCATAATCAGTATCTGCTTATCTTCCACCTGCCACAAACTACATTCGTCACATTCATTTGAGTCCTATATTGGAAAGCACTGTAAATGTAGATTTTCCTTATCAAGTATACAAATTAAGTCCGAATGTGCATAATTTGCACCTCTATATGTACATCTCTGCCATATGTACCTGCATACCAAATATCGTGGAAATCAATCATTCCTATGTCCCGTTACGCTCCTTCGTAGATTTTGACAAAAGCGCTCCTGCATATACCAGGGGGGGGGGGGCAAAATTGAGCTTGACCTTCGTCTTCCCAACCCCCACTCACATGCTAATCCATACCATCAAGAGGTTCTCAAGTTATGATGACTACAAATATCCGGAAACACACAGACAGACAGACACACCCAAAACCATACCTACATTAATAAAAAAAGGGGAAACTAGAAAGGCCGACATTTGCTTAAGAGCAAATACAGCATATTTCAGCCATACCCCTTCCCACGCAACATTGGACTGTTCCAAATCACCCCTGCGCAAAAATGGAACATCCTCTTAACAGTACATTATCCCCCAAAGTGGACTGGTATTGTGAATTGATTCCAGGTAAAAACAGAGCTTGCTTCTACTTTTCAGAAAATGACAATAATCACACCTTCCATTCAGAAAATTTTCATCATGACTGAAAATTGTTGAATGACTTCATGTAATGTCATTAACAATTTTCAGTACGATAACTAGGTGTAAGTTTAAAAAAGTATAAGCTCCTTGTGATGTGGGTACATTTATTATTGCAGTGAACTTTTTTTATTCAAGTAGGGCATACGATTTAATATTTATCAAGCAGGTGCAGGTACTGTAGGAGCGTTTGTTTTCTTCAAGCTGTAAAACTGTTAAACTGTTTTACTTTGTATGCAATCAGCCATCGAGCCTATTCTTATTTTAGTTTAACAACTTCCTGCCAGACCCGGAAGATACGATTGAACCTTGTTCAAGGATTTATTTTCGTCTGTCTGGTCAGTCTGTTCATACCCTGGCGCTGAGAGTGTTTTATTGGGCTGAAACTCTGGCAGTTTAAAGTTACTTACAATTTAAATGTTCAAAGTTTATGTCAAACAACAACAGCACTAGGAAATGTGGCCACTATAGACAGGTGGTCACTATAGAGAAAATGCTGATCTATTGACTAGGAGCCATACGTTACACATGATTTCAGTACACTGATCATTAATCATATAAACATTGCACAGGTAAGCCAATTGTTTAGATGTACAATTAAGTTCAAATAATTCTGAAGAGAAATATTGATGAGAAAATAATCATTCTCGCCACTGTCTAACTTATAATTACGTATCAAAACTAAACGCAGATTTTCTAACTAACGCACCTTTCGCCGACTTCATCAAAGGACCGCCGGCTATCAATCAAACACGGCTGTTGATTAGACTTAGAGTTTCAAACAGTCATGTGCTGTGTGCCAGTTGACAGCGAACTTCATGCTACGTGATGTTTAACATTGCTTGGACCTTCTTTCCTACAGCGGTGCTTCTACAAAATATTTAGACTGTAACACTGAGTCCCACATGTTTTATAGAATAGAATTTGATGCAGAACAGCGTTTTTTTGCTGGGTATTTTTCTTGAAACATGTCCGTGGGAATATCAGCGAGGCGGCGACGTAGGGATATCAGACCGTCAACAAAAGTCGCACGGCGGCTAACGGCGCAGCGAAGATACTAGCGCTATAAATAAGCGATTCAACTAAGGATGGCAACCCGTACAATATTTTTGTATACTGTTGAGCTAAGTAAAGTTTGTTGTTTATGAGGTTTTAGTTGTCTTTGAAGCTTTGACCCGAAATATTTTAAAGTCAAACTGCTGAAGAGAAGTAAGTGACTGCTACGATTATCGTAGATATGGCCCTAAAAAAACTGATAAAAGAAGCCTTCTCAATAGTCTAAAATGCAAGAGCTTCCGCCAGGGACATTCGGCGGCCCCCGGACCCCTGTCCGGCGCTTTGAAAAAATCCTGGCGAGAAGTCTGTAGGGATCCGCAGGTCAATCCGCCATGCAAATTGATGGTGGTCGATTATAGTTCAGGGCCTAAAACTTCAAGATTTTTTTCCTGGTCAAATGGGTAGAAATCCTGGCAGTTTTGAGGTGGGTGTGACAGGGGAGGGTTTCAACTTTGTGATTAGGGCCAAACAGCTGAGTTTGTGTGGTTTTTAGGGGGTATAAAGTTGGGACTTTTTTGTCCTAGCACATGGCCTCCTCACTGGGTTGTGGTGCGGTTTTGAGGTCATGGGTCAATCTTTCAGTTTCCCGGAAGTTCTCGCCGTTAGATTCATGCCGAAATGTGGTTTTTCGGATAGCTGAGATGTCGGGCTTTCATATGAGGGTATGTTTGTGTGCCAGTAACGTCAGATAGTTGAGTTACTAACAGTTGCTTTCTCCTCTTTTTTGTATAGGAACCCATTGTTTAGAGGCTGCAAATTGAATCACCTGCGGATACCCTGTACGGCCTGAGTCTTCAAGTTAACGTATTGTGTGGTCCCGCTTATGAATATTAATTAGCCTTCGCTTTCCTCTTCGCTGATTGGCTGAACCATTAATTGAATTAACTCTTCCTGCCGGCTAGACGCAGGTGCAGATGTCGGCTCTGTGGGGTGAACGTCCGAAAGGTCATGGCATGGAGAACGAAAGAAAACCAATTTCCCCTAAAAAAGTGCTGTAATTAAGCCTTTTACAGTACTTTATGCCAAAAATTTTACTTGGATCATTTTACCAACTATCTTATGCCTATCTATACCAAATGTTACTCATACCAGGGTACAGGGGTGCAAAATATACCGTTATAAGACCGTCAACAACAGTCGCACGGAGCTAACAGCGCAGCGAAAATACCATCGCTAGCGTTTCAACTTCGGATAACAAGTTATAAGTACTGTTGAAATTAGTAACGTTAAAGTTTGTTTTTAGTTGCCTTTGACGGTTTGACCTGAAATAGTGTTACGCTAAACTCCTGAAGAGAAGTTAAGTGACTGCTGCGATTATCATAGATATGCCCCAAAGAACTGATAACATGCATTGGCATAATACCGGTCATAAGCCTTATACCGGTCGATTAAAAATAGTGGAACTTAAAGAGATCTACACATGCAACAATAGTTATTTCTGGTATGCACACTTCAGACATCTAGGTGTCCAATACATAATTTACAAAGCATCGATAACAATGCATTCGAAGACAACAAGGCCAAAAGTTTTCAGGTCATTTTCGGGGCAGGCGAGCTCGTCGTGGGACAAACACACTGTCACGTTCATCGCCAGATTTGTAGATAATAATCACATGTGCTCACGGCACAAGACGAGCATGATTCAACAGCAATCTTGAATTTCTTTTGGTGACCTACAACTCGTGCAAAAGTGTGAGGAACCGTTGCATTATAGCCCGGATCTACGACTGAATGGGTCAAATTGAACGTACGCCGCCATTTTCCCGCCATTTTTAATGCTACGGCCAGCAGTAAAGTTTTACGTCATAGCGGTTATGACGGACCAAAATTAAATGAAAATTCTTGTCAGTATACGCCCATTTTCTCATGACTTTTTGTATGCTCATGCAGATTTTTGTTTTGTGCAACTACTAACAGGAAAGAAAGGAACAACAGAGGATGTATAAAGGTACACAGCGGCAGTTAATTGTGCCGTGTTTCGTTCGGCCGGTATAGTGCACCCCCTTCCAACCACGCGCCCGTTCTCCGTGCAATTCCGCGGTGTGTTCCAATTACGATATTATGTTTTTAGCAGGACCAGAGAGACAAAATAATTTACACAGAAGAAGTGGCAAAGGTAAGCTGTAACAGCAACATGTAACTGGAGAAGATGATGCGTTGATCATTTGCCAAATTCCTCTTCGCTGATTGGCTAGGTCTTTGATTCAATTAACTCTCCGGCTGACGCGCACAGGTGTGGCTCTGTGCGGGGTCACGGAAGGTCACGTCAGGAGGCCAAAGAAAACAAATTTCCCCTCAGAAAAGTGCCAAAATTAATCATTTTAAAGTTGTTTATGTCAAAAATTTTACTTGAATCTTGTTACTAAGTATCTAATGCCTATCTATACCAAATTTCAGGTCATTTAATTGTAATACCAGGGTACAGGAGCCAAAAGTGTCCTTTTTTTGGTCAAAAATTGGCCAAAAATCGCAAAAATAAGCATTTTGTTGCACTGTACACCAAAAGTGTTATTGAATTTATATGAAGGGATTATCAAGGCACATCTGTGTCAAATTTCAGCTCATTCGGTTGCAATACCAAGGTACAGGAGCCAAAAGTGTCCTTTTTTGGTCAAAAATTGGTAAAAAAAATCGCAAAAATAAGCATTTTGTTGTACTGTACACCAAAAGTGTTATCGAATTTATATGGGGGCATTATCAAGGCACATCTCTGTCAAATTTCAGCTCATTTGGTTGTAATACCAGGGTACAGGGGCCAAAAGTGTCCTTTTTTGGTCAAAAATTGGTCAAAAAATCGCAAAAATAAGCATTTTGTTGTACTGTACACCAAAAGTGTTATCGAATTTATATGGGGGCATTATCAAGGCACATCTCTGTCAAATTTCAGCTCATTTGGTTGTAATACCAGGGTACAGGGGCCAAAAGTGTCCTTTTTTTGGTCAAAAATTGGTCAAAAAATCGCAAAAATAAGCATTTTGTTGTACTGTACACCAAAAGTGTTATCGAATTTATATGGGGGCATTATCAAGGCACATCTCTGTCAAATTTCAGCTCATTTG